>NC_136496.1:70029798-70054798 GCF_053919585.1 Euprymna scolopes
GTGGCGTCTGCGTTCGCGCCTGGCCCCCAACGTATGGAAATAACAAATGAAAACACAAACGTTTACAAGTGTTTTTGATATAGATGTACATAAGAATACTTTGATAAGTATGCTTCAACTTAAATAGGGATGGTATAATAAAATTTTGGGGTCTGCGTTCGCGCCTGTACTCCATGGAAATATGGCACAAACTTTAACAAAGACATTTCATATCTATTTGCGTAAGTATACTTTGGTAATTATGTTTCAGTTTGAAGAAATGTGGTATAATAAAATTATTGGGTTAGCTTTATTTAATTTTTTGATTCACGTTAGCTTTATTTATTTTTTGAGTTGAATCATATTGTGTCGCATAAATTCACGTTCTTATTAAGGTGAAAAAAAAGTCGGAACTTTACACAATTCTCGACACAAATTTTGCATAACTCTGTTTTTTTTTTCCTTCTCCACTTGCACATGGCACTCTTTCGAAAATAGATAAATAGATAAATAATAATAAAAATAAGAACGTTACTTGTTATCGTGTCAAAAGAAGGAAAAAATCCTGCTCACGTGATTACATGTCTTTTTAAAAACATTTACATAACCTTTTTATTTTTATTTATATATCTGTTTAAGCTTTTTCTTGTCAGTGTACTAGAAGGAATTCGGTTGATTACAGCCCTTTCTGTGTGTTCTTTACATTACAATAGTACAACCCTGAATCCGACGGCGCAATACTACACCGTTCAATACTGTAAAACTGAAACGAAGCTGTTCTACTTCAAAAGGGCGCCATTTTCTTCTTATTCATGTTTATATCGATTCTTTGCTTTAAAAAACTAAAATAATTACATGTTTACTCTTTTAATATCCCATTTCGCTGTTTCGGATTATTTTACTAAAGTAAGTAAAGCTTCATTATTTTTCAAAACTGTTTTTGTTTCTTTGTTTTTCGATATTTCGTCGATATTATTTTGTAAGAGTGTTTAGCAGAAAAGCCAACAAACGACTACCCGAAAAAATAAATATAATAGAAATAAATGTTACCATAGTCAATAAAAGTTCAGTTCATGTTTCTTTGGGGGGGATAGTTGAGCCTGGCCAGTATCAGATGGGTGACCATTTGGAACTTCCAGGTGCTGTATGTGCTCTCCGCTTATCTCGGCATTGTTTCCAGTCGTCCTGGACTTCTCCTTGCCACTGGACTAAAACAGTGCCAATTCAGGAGTGGTGTGGTTGAGAATTGCGCAACCTTTGCCTCACGATTACACGCGCAGCTGCCCCTACAGGGGGGCATCCTTTGTCTTTCGAAACTGAACGGAGGCATCGATCAATATTTTTATTAAAGAACTGATGTCTTTTTTTAACAGGATCGTAATATAAATTATTTTGATGTCAAATTATGTTTTAATCTTGCAGTAAACTTGCATCTTCAGTTTATGGTAAATTACATTCAAATTTGAGATGCAACTTCAGTGGATTTCCGATAAAAATAAGCTTACAAATTACTAAAACGTTACAAACAAACAAAACATTACAAATAAATTTCTATAAAACATTATGTTTTAATATTAATTTATTTTTATTTCGGACTATTATTCTCATCTTTTATTAGTTGTGTTTTCATCTTTATTTGTTGTTGTTCTTCACGACGTTTCGGCCAACTATTCCTCTGGCCTTCGTCAGGTGGTAACCGCGACGATAGGAACTTCGAATCTCCCAACTGCGTTCTCAGCAATCACTGTCATCCGTAGTTGTTGTCGTCTCACCACGTTTTTGGCCAAGTAAACCTCTGGGTGGCTTTTGGGTAGGATTGAAACCGCTATCTTCAGACGATGTCCATCTGGAACCGTAGAGATTCAACGTCTCTATCAACTGCGCCACAGGCCCCGAAGGGCGATCAAGGTTGGAATCTTTGATCTTATAAATCCATGTTTATTTATTATCTGATCTTCCATAGTTGGGTCCGTACCGATTGGTATATATATTATTCCTTAATTGGAATTCATTTTTGAGATGAGCATTATATATATTAATTTATTTTTATTTCGGGCTATTATTCTCATCTTTTATCAATTGTTGTTTTTATCTTTATTGGTTGTTGTTTTTGACGACGTTTCGGCCAACTATTCCTCTGGCCTTCGTCAGGTGGTAACCGCGACGGATAGGAACTTCGAATCTCCTAACTGCATTTTCAGCAATCATTGCCATCCGTAGTTGTTGTCGTCTCACCATGTTTTTGGCCAAGTAAACCAAGTAAATAAAAATAAATAAATATATATAATTCTCATCTCAAAAATGAATTCCAATTAAGGAATAATATATATACCGTTTTAATGTTTTACAAGATTATATTTTGATTTCAAGGTAAATGATATTTTTATTTCTAAATAAAGCAAAACAAATATTTTAAGACAAAATTACATTTTAAGAGTAATCTTGGAATATGATTCAATTTCAAGATGTAATAAAATCTCTATTTCAAGATTAAATTGCATTTAATTATAATATTGTCACATTTAAATCATAAAAATACATTTATATTTTTAAATAAAATTACATTCTATTTGTAAAATAAATTATATTTGTATTTTCACGTACAATTACATTTTTATTATAATATAAAATTATATATTTTAAGATAAAATTACATGTTAATTGTAACAAAATTATATTTGTATTTTAACGTACGGTCATATTTTAATTGTAATATAAAGAGACATTTATATTTTAAGGTAAAATTACATTTTAATTGTTATATATAATTATATTTTAACATAAAATAACAGTTTACTTCTAACATATTTTTTTTAATTAAAATTACATTTTAATTGTAATATAAAATTCAATCTTTATTTAAAGGTAAAATTATATTTTAATTGTAATACAAAATTATTTTTAAGGTATAAGTTCAGTTTAATTGTAATATAAAATTATATTTTTTATTTTAAGGTTAAATGATATTTTAATTGTAATGTAAAATTAAATCTTTATTTGAAGGTCAAATTACATTTTAATTGTAATATAAAATTCAATCTTTATTTCAAGGTAAAATTTTATATTACAATTAAACTGAACTTATACCTTAAAAAATAATTTTTTATTACAATTAAAATATAAGTTCAGTTTAATTGTAATATAAAATTATATTTTTATTTTAAGGTTAAATGATATTTTAATTGTAATGTAAAATTGAATCTTTATTTGAAGGTCAAATTACATTTTAATTGTAGTATAAAATTATATTTTTATTTTGTTATAATTTCATTTCAATTTCAATATAAAATTATATTTTTATGGTGAAATTAAAGTTTAATTTTAATATAAAAGTCAATCTTTCTTTAAAGGTAAAATTGCATTTTAATTGTAATATAAAATTATATTTTTATCTTAAGGTATACTTTCATTTTAACTGTAATAGAAAATTATATTTTTTATCTTAAGGTATAATTTCATTTTAATTGTAATAGAAAATTATATTTTTTATCTTAAGGTACAATTTCATTTTAATTGTAATATAAAATTATATTTTTATCTTAAGGTAAAATTTCATTTTAATTGTAATAGAAAATTATACTTTTTTATCTTAAGGTAAAATTTCATTTTAATTGTAATATAAAATTATATTTTTTATCTTAAGGTATAATTTCATTTTAATTGTAATATAAAATTATATTTTTTATCTTAAGGTATAATTTCATTTAATTGTAATAGAAAAGGTTAAACTTTGTTTAAAGGTAAACATACATTTAAATTTTGAAATAAAATTCTATTTTAATTCTTAGATAAAATTATATCGAAATTTTTAAGTGAAATTACATTTTAATTATTAAATAGAATAACATTTTACTTTTAGCGCAAAGGCTATTATGTGTGGTATCTATATATATATTTTTTAATCTAATTGACAATTAATTGGATTCTATTAAAGGACAGTTGAACTACGCGTTCGTTTGCAGATGTTGTATCAAACGAAAGATTCGGAAACAACTGAAATGTGACCAACATTTACTGTCGGCTTTACAACAGAGTAGATGAGGCAATGGCAGGAAATGTAGTATGAACTCTCAAACCTTATTGCAGAGTATCTCTGGATTATGAATGGTTCAGTTGATTTCACGTTGGAAACATATTTTGATTGATAATATCCATGACGTAAAATCGTGACCAGACGTCATCTAGTTGTGAAATGGACGAATACGTAAAATTATACAATCTACCCATAAAACGCACGGGAACACGCAAATACACAGACACAGACACAGACACACAGGCACACAGGCATACACGCACACAACTCACGTGTGTCTGCGTGTGCACGCGCGTCTATGTGTATGTTCCCGTGCGTTCTGTGGCTAAGGGGGAATATAGTTTTATACAAATGTGTTTATATATCATTTTATAAGTGTATATATGTGATATCTATCTATCTATCTATCTATCTATCTATCTATAAATATATATATATATATATTTATGTGTGTGTATTTGTATGTATGTTTACGTATATATATATGTATATATATATACATGTATATATGTCCATAATTTTTTATTTATTTTGCTTTATGTAAATGCAGTTATATCTTAACGACCCCCGTTGGAATTCAATAATTTAAATCTTGTGAAAATTTTTCCCCCTGGAATATATATATATATATATATATATATATATATATATATATATATATATATATATATATATATATATATAGAGAGAGAGAGAGAGAGAGAGAGAGAGAGAGAGAGAGAGAGAGAGAGAGATGGGGGTGGAGACACACACACAAAATGAAATCTATAGCAACAAGTACAATTTATTGTAATTCATTATGTAAATATATATAATATATATGTCCGTGGATAAATGTATGCATGTATATGAATAAATATATTTATCTTGCGCAGTGGCTAGAGATTTTAATCTTTGGTCCCCAAAATCAATAGGGATTAGACAATTCTTTTAATGACCTGGCCCTTGTTGATTACGGTGCAAGGTTAGCTGTGTGCACTCTCCCAGGTTTTGTCTTCTCTCTTTGAGAGGTGGTTAGCTTATTGCTAATCACCTGAGCCGCCCTTAACAAGGAATTCTGACGGAGTTGCTCAGACACATTTTGCAGGTCAGAGTGCCCCTCCTCAGGGGCGCTAACTTCTCAATCTTACTTTCCGACCCTGGTTTCTAAGTTCTTACATTGGGAGATAACTAAACAGTATGTACACACACACACACACATAATTGCATATATCCCATTTATTGTTGCAATTTTTCATCATAAGTATGTACTTCGTTAGATGTACATAATTTTTGTGTGTGACATTATATGTTTTTTATTGTAATTATGTGTGCGCGCGTGTTTGTTTGTGTGCGTGTATGTACTCTTTCAGATTGCGTCTATGCGCATAGTGTAAATATAGAGAAGCACATATAGACACATGGGTGACACTCACGCATTTATATATATATATATATATATATATATATATATATATATATATATATATATATATATATATATATATATATAAAGATTTACAAGTGTTTTGTTCTAAGAAGTCAATTCGAATTAAGTATAAACCTAGAATTGGTTATGCGTTTATAAGCGTAGATCCGCTAATAATCAGCCGTGATCACTTTCTCCTCCTTCCCCCCCTCTCTCTCTCTCTCTCTCTCTCTCTCTCTCTTTCTCTCTCTCACTCTCTCTCACGCAGCTTTCTGCGCATTTTTTTGTGTGTGCACGTGCCTCTGACCCGTACTCCCTCCGCCCCCACAACTCCTCTCACTTCTTTCTTTCGCAGTTGATTTATACGTAAGAGTGCGTGTGTGAGGCCTGAGAGAATGCTACGGTTCAGCGGATAAGGGAGATGCGTCTCACATGACTGTCGCTGATGAGGTTCGGAAAGCGAGATGGAACGACAAGCTGGCAAGGTGCACGCAAATGCCGGTTTCGTGATGTTTCCCCGTTCGGTGTTGCGCCGTTGCGGGCCTTTCGTCTCATTCAAACAAGACGAAGCCCGTGTGTGCACGTCAGCTGCGCATTCTGCGCAAACTCCGCACGTACTAACATGTATAATGCGTTTTAGTTAATGTCATATATATCTATGTACACACATATATATATGTGTGTATATATATATATATACTTACATACATACATACATGCATACATACATATATACATACATACATACATATGACAGAAGTAATACATATATGAATAAATATTACGCTCTTGTTTGTTGTTTTTTGTTTTGTTTTTTCTTAATAATTGATCACTGACACTCTCCTGTAGTTCTTTCCTACTAATATTACATGCGCATATATATGTGTGTGTATGTGCGTGTAAGACATTAATATGTGTGTGTGTGTGTGTGTGTGTGTGTGTGTGTGTGTGTGTGTGTGTGTGTGTGTGTGTGTGTGTGTGTAACGGCCTTTTTTAAACAGTTACGGTCTTGACGGTTCTGAATTTTTGAGATGGGGATTGGTTATTCTTCGTATCATTTGGATTCATCGAACTAACTACTGTTCTCATCTTCAATGTGACTTTCACAACGTTTCGGTTGCTGAGACCTCCGACCTTCTTCGTTGAACACGGGAATGTTACGGTTTTTCTATTTCAATGAAACCATAGCACCTTTCTGAAATATGTGGTTTTTAAATAAATAATTTGTATGTTAACTCTTACATCATTACGATCGTGCACTTTATTGAACTTAGGTATGCGTCCATGCTTATATATTTGTTCGTGCAGTATTCACTCCTAACCTAATCAGCCCGTCTTTATGAATTTGTGGATAAAGCTAAGCTGCTTGGTAATGCGGACTATATTTATTGTAACCTAGTTTCATACAAAACTGGTAGGGAGTGACTAATCTTCGTAAAAATTCAGATATGCTAATTTTTGTGAAAGTTTAGCAATAAGTATAAGTAATAAATTAGTTCCTTGAATTTGGAGCTTTTTAAGGGGATTCTTAGGGGAACAGAAACTCCTAATACAAAAATTCAAATATTCCAGGTTTGCATTACGTCTATTTCAATTTGACCAATTAAGCTTAAGACTTGCATTTTGTAGACGATCTACAACTAAAAGCATGTAATGAATTTTCATCAAAATTGTTATAAAAATGATAGGCAAATTATTTAGTTGTATTTTATATTAATTTTAATCTTTGTAGCGGACATAAAAGTGGTACAAAACTATTCTATTCGGAGAATTAATTTCACCTGTCTCCAGTACGTGTGTGTGTGTGTGTGTGTGTGTGTGTGTGTGTGTGTGTGTGTGTGTGTGTGTGTGTGTGTGTGTGGTAGAGATTTAGAAGGTTGTCACAATGCGAGGAATGAACTATAGTCGTTGTTGGTAAGAGAAGACGAGAAAAAGTGGCGATTTACAGATCAATAAGTGCATACATATATTTTATATATACATATATTTATTCAGTTGTATTGGTAAAATGTCTTACTTGTTATACAAGTAAGACATGTTACCTGTATATATAAAATATATGTATGTACTTATTGATTTGTAAATCGCCACTTTTTCTCGTCTTCTCTTACCAACAACGACTATAGTTCATTCCTCGCATTGTGACAGCCTTCTAAATCTCTACTACATACCTATCCCACACAATGCTTCAAGCAAACTACATATCAATCCTATATATATATACATATATATATATATATATATATATATATATTGCCGGGCGGCCTACTAGTATATATATATATATATATATATATATATATATATATATATATATATATATATATATATATATATATATATATACTAGTAGGCCGCCCGGCATTGCCCGGTCGTAAAATACGCTTAAATATGATATTTTGATTAATGCAGATTTTGTATGTATTATTATATTACATTGGACCCAATATAAAGTAATGATTTAAAAAGTTTTTAAAAAAATGACTCATGCGCCACCACTGAGAATCGAAATCAAAACATTTAGCTTGCGATTTACTTTGACGTTAATGCCTGAGCTATGCAGACATGTTTGCTGCAAGGCTAAAAATTAAAGCATGAACCAATACCTATTACGTTACGCATGCATATTCGTAATGCCGTTGTTCGACCATCACCTGGCAATTTTATTTTATTTTCATACTTTTGCGCCGATTTCCCCGGCTAAAACCCAAATATAAAGTTTCGCTAGGGTTCGAATACCCTATATATTAAGTTTCATGACTTTAGACAAAGAAAGGTAGAGTTTAGCAGGAAATTTTTTAAACAAATATATATATACGCATACATAAATATATGTAGAAATAGGTTTGTGCTTACAGGCAATCTTTTTACCCAAATATTACGAAAACTTTTTACGCAAATATTGCGCAAGTATAAATCATATGGAATATCTGCAAGAATATAATTACATGTAATAGTTAACTAAACATGATCATCCCATAAGAAAGCCGAAAAAACTAATAGGGAATTAATTAAAATGAATGTTTAAAAGAATATGCAAATTAGCTGGATCTTTTGCCGATGAATGCAATTCCACGACCAATATATAACAAAGTTGTATTTTCTTTTTAAATACGTGAAAAGGGGATTTTAAGAGGAATATCAACATACAAAAAAAATTATAGGAATGTATGTATATATATATATATACACACTCCTATAATTTTATACATACTCCTATAATTATATATATATATATATATATATATATATGAAACGCAGAAAATTCTGTATAGCTTACTTGCTATATATATATCTCTATAAACTTGCTATGTGTGTATATATATATTTTTTTTCTTTGAAGATTGTAATGCTGGGCATGGAGCAGTCAAGTATGGTGTTAGGTATCAATATAACTAAAAGCGCGAGTTATTTTATTCGTGCCATTATCTATATCAAAACGTTTGTAAATTGAACCCTTTTTTCCTATCGCCTTTATATCGTGTATGCACTCTCCTTCGTTTTCATGTTTTATATTAAGTATCGTTAGAGATGAGTGAGAGAGAGAGAGACAGAGACAGAGAGACGGACAGAGACAGATGATGAGGAGAGGGAGGAGGAGGGGGAGAATATTTGGTTGAATATTTATTAAAAACAAAGAATAAAACTTCAAATTTGGAACGTCTGCTGGCTCTTGCGGCTTGAAACAAGATTGGTGTTTTAATTATACGACTCTGTGGCTTTTGTTTTGAACATTTTTTTACAGTCATCACACCACGATAGGATTCAGATTTTAGCTTATATACTGGGGATATTACAAAAGTAATGCCTCTTATATTTTAGTTTGCTTGAATGGGTCAGATGGGCATCGCAAACTGCATCGCTATGATGACTGAACTTATGCATTCATTACCTGAAAATTACATCTCTCTGTTACAGATATTGACGATGTGGAAAGCAACCTCTCTCATGGGCGTGCGTCAGAAGCAGAAGTGTGAAACTGAATTCCTCCATGCAGGAAAAATTGAATCGATCAACATCACTCGGTACCTGTTAAACGTTTACGAAGCCAATGCAGTTGATGTCAGCAAAGTCAAGAGATGAGTTCGTCGATTTCAGAGTAGCAACAGAGATGTGAATGTAAAAGGGCGCTCTGGGTGCCCATACATAGCCACCACCCGATCGTTGGCGAAAATGCATTGAGAATGATGGTGACTATATAAAAAATAAATTCTCGAGCACAAAAGGTCGCCTGTTTTAATAGTACCACACCTGTCTGCTTAGTTCTTCAACCTCTTAGTTAAACCATAGGATGCATCCTAGTATATATATATATATATATATATATATATATATATATATATATATATATATATATATATATATATATTATTATTATTATTATTATTATTATTATTATTATTATTATTATTAATGTATACTATTTGTTTGCTTGTCTTGTTTTTTGTTTTGTTTTGTTTGTTTGTTTGTTTGTTTGTTTGTTTGTTTGTTTTGTCTTGTTTGTTTGTTTGTTTGTTTGTTTTTTGCGCTAATTTTCCACATTTAAGTAAGATTACGACCCGAAATATATACGAGGCCTGTAGGTGGACTACAAGATCTGTTCTTCAGATGCTGCACTTCAATGTCTTGTTCTCTCTCAGTGGAGGAGAAATCCTTCACGACTGAGAACATTTTTATTTTTGTTTCTTTCCTCCACCTTAAAAAACGACCCCGATGTCCAACTTTGTCCCGTCAGGAGACATTGTAAATAGGAACATCTAAGATGTTTAAAAGAAAGAAAGAAAGAAAGAAAGAAAGAAAGCTATTTGCAAATTATTTCCTCATTCCCGCACAAATTTAACACAAAGATAAATGGTGGTGAAGATTATGCAATGAAGCCAACAAATGAAAAAATTATCAAGAATCAAATATACAATAAATGTTACCATAGCTAATAATAGTTACTTTTTTTTTTACCAATATGGCTTCTTTTGTGTGTGTGTGTGTGTGTGTGTGTGTGTGTGTGTGTGTGTGTGTGTGTGTGTGTGTGTGTGTGTGTGTGCTTTAAAGTATATTTCAAATGCTCTTTTTCATTCCACATTTTCACTTTTTACGAGGTGTTAGCCAACAAAAATGGCAGCCAACACTTGAAAAATGTCAGCAGCTACCTTTGTTAGCTAACACCTCCTAAAAAGTGAATATTTGAGATAAAAAAAAAAGAGCATTTAAAACTACTTTAAAACACATAAAATGTGCCAGGTATGTACAAAAGTAATTTTCATTGCTTATGGTAACGTTTATTTATTTTATACTAACAGGAGCGATATCAGCGAGAATCGAAACCAAAACATTTAGTACTCCAGCCTTAGTCGTTAACTTTTGAGCTATTGTCAAGTGGATAAGAAAAGCAGTTATAAATGAACCAACTTTAACGTATGCATGTGTATTTGCGCATGCGTACAAGATCACTTTAAGTCGATTTACGCTTATGCCTTTCAAGTTCAATTTTTTTCTTCAATTTTGACTCTTTAACGACTATTTTTAGCGGCGAAAGACCAAATCGAATTTGTTCAACAGGTTCAAATCCCTTATATAAAGAGTACCATGTCTATAAACCAAAAATTAACGCAGGATTTTGGTAGAGACCTTTCCTCAGAGAGACAGACAAGGTCACTTTATAGAGAGAAAGATTTAATTTAAGTCGTTTGTTGGCTTAACTGCACAATCCCCAAGATGTTTTAGGAATATATTAATCTACTATTTTGTGTATAAATATGTATGCGTGTGCATGTGTGTATGCGCGTGCAATAGCTCAATAATAATAATAATAATAATAATAATAATACACGGATATGTGTGTAGTAGTAGTAGTAGTAGTAGTAGTAGTAGTAGTAGTAGTAGTCATGATAGCAGCTTAATGAGCCTGTTTCTTCCGATAAGAGTCTGTGAGCCACAGTAGATGGAGGAAAAAAGGGAGGTAAATGCGTAACTAAATCAGGTTTGCAGTAATGGCGACGTTCAGTGGATCGTCAGATCGATTCTTCTCTAGTTCTGAAATCAAACAACAAACTAGTTGCTCTTATCAGCAGCTTGAACCTTATCAACCTCTTCGTTGTCGTTGTTTTTTTTTTGGGGGGGGGGGGGGCTTTTTTCCTCCTTTTTTTTTCGTATTTTTCTTTTACTTTCTTCGTGCGTGTGTAGGAGGGGGTGAAACGTGTGTAAGGAATGACGATGTCAACTTTGAAATCGGCTGACCCAAGTTCTAATTCTGTCAAATCTATCGCATTCGCTTACATTGTGTTACTATAAAGAAAGGTGATAAGAACCCTTCCCAACTGTGGGGAGAATAGCAACGTGCGTTCGACGTATCGTTTCCGATAAATCGTTTCCATAGAAATATACGATGTCGATATGAATCGACCCAGAAGAGTTGATATGCCGTAAAACACACCATAATAAACGTATTCTTTATTATGCTTTTTAAGGTACATCGCCATGAATTCTGCCTTTCTTTTTGTCTTTTTTCTTCTTCTTCTTCTTCTTCTTCTTCTTATTCTTCTTCTTCTTATTCATTGTCGTTGTCGTCATTTTCTTATCTCTTTTTTATTCTTATTATTGTCGTTTTTCCTTTTTCTAACTAATTCTTTTTATGTTCCTTTTTGTCTTTTCTTCAGTGTTTTTTTCTTGTACTACTACTACTACTACTGCTGCTACTACTACTACTACTACTACGACTACGGCTATATTTCTTTCTTTCTCTTCGTTTTTCTATTACTTCTTTCTCCTCCTTTCCTCTTTGTTCTGCTTCCTCTTCTACCTGTCTTCCTACCGTTTGTTACCTTTTATCCTGAGAATTACGAGTACACCCCACCCTCCGACCGCCGATCAATCTATCCAGAACCAACCATGATGTTTTATTCTTACCGCACTCGCAGTATCCACCCACCCTTTCCATCATGCAGCACTTTCGAATGATCAACCCTTTCACTGCGTAAAATGTTCAAATAATCTAAGCGAGCGTTTCCAGCAACAACTGACGACTGTTCAGCAGTCCTTTAGTCTTAGAGCCGGTTTCAGAGCCAACCCTGCCAACCAGTACGCCTCACTTTATCTTCGATCTCTTCCTCTTTCGTTTTCCCTTTCTTTCTCCCTCGCACACACGTATTCTCTCTTTCTATCTATTTATCTATCTAATCCTAATCATAACTCTAGCCTGCCATCTCTCTCCGTCTCTCTCTCTCTCTCTTCCTTTCCACCTCTCTTTCCTTCCCTCTAGTTCTATTCCTCTCTCTCTCTCTCTCTCTTTCTTTCTTTCACATACATTATCTATCTATCTATCTATCTATCTATCTAATCCTAATCAAAACTCTAGCCTGCCAATCCTCAGTCTCTATCTTCCTTTCCACCTCTCTCTCCCTCCCTCCCTCTCTCCCTCTAGTGCTCTTCCTCTCTCTCTCTCTCTCTTTCTCTCTTTCTATCTATCTATCCATCGATATATCTAGCTAGCCGTAACCCTAACCTACCAACCAATACATACCTCGTCTCTCTCTACTTGTCTCACTCCCCTCTCTCCTCCTCCCCACTCTTTCTCTCTCACACACTCTATCTCTCTATCTATCTATCTAGCTAGCTATCTAGCTAGCTATCTAGCTAGCTAAACCTAACCTTAATTGTAAATTGCCACTCGGTACATCTCTCTCTCTCTCTCTCTCTCTCTCTCTCTCTCTCTCTCTCTCTCTCTCTGCAGCTTTCTATCTCTTCTTCTCTCTAACACACACACACACACACACACACACTTCTTCCACTTTCTTCCTCTTTCTCCCCCCCCCTCTCTCTCTCTCTCTATCTATCTATCTCTTTATCTATCTATCGATCTCTCCTACTAGGGTGAAGCAGAAAGGATCGATTCTCAATACGGAAAATAAAATATAAGAAATAAATGAAAACGGATACGTAATAAGAGAGGAGGAGGAGAAGGAGAAGGGAGACGTATTAAAAGAAAGAGAAGGGAAGGGTAGGGAAGAAAGGGTAAGTAGAGTAGAGAGGGAAATGATAGAATCCGTCGTGTGGTTACGAAAACGAATCGGGTAGAACACTACAGATTTGGCGGGACACAAAAACGGTGTTTTATTTATTATGTTGTTTGTTTGTTTTTGTTTTTTAATGTAATTCTTTTTAAGAAAGAAGTAAAAAGGGAGAAGGATGAGAAGAAAGAGCGCAAGAATGAATACTTAATAAATATTGGTAGAAAGAAAGAGAAATTACAAAGGAAATAAAAAAAGAACATGAAAGAAATCTTTCCAAAGAAAGTGAAGATTACGAAAAACAGAAAAGAAAAAGGGAAGAAATGGCAAGTAAATAAAAAAAACGAAAGAAAAAAGAAAGAATGAAAAAGTGAATGAATAAACGTTAACAAAATATAACGACGACGATGGGAGAATTAAAGGAAAAAATATGAAGGAAAATGACTAAAAATAAACTGTATGTGAAAAGAAGAAAAAAAAACGTAGACAAAAGAACACAAAAGAAAGTGGCGCATCAAAAGAAAAAAGAAAGGTGGTATGCTGATAGAGCAACGTTTACCCCAAAAAAAAAAGAAGTAGAAAGCGATAGAAAGAGCAAAAGGAAAAATGAATAAAAGTAAAAATGATTTTTAAGAGAAACAAGTGAAGCAAGCATTGTCCCCCGAGAGTGCACCGTGAACGAGGCATAAAACTTGACTAAGTTCATCATTTACCCCCCTCCCCATTTAGCCCCAAAAGTCCCCAAGGTACGTCAAATCCTGGTGAAAATGAACAAACGGTGCAGTTTTAGGCCTTAAAATATGTACATTTGGGTTCTGCACGATGCAAAATAAGAAATGATTAAGTCTATCATTTGCCCCTATTTAACTTCAAAAGTCCCCAAGGCCTTAACATATTTAAATTTGAGTTCAGCACCATGCAAAACTGCTAAATAGACATAAACAGAAAATGGTAAACATATGTACATTTGGGTTCTGCACGATGCAAAATAAGAAATGATTAAGTCTATCATTTGCCCCTATTTAACTCTGGTAAAATAGTCCGAAAAATGGAGTGATTTTATTAACCCTAAAAGAGTCCCTGGGGCACACCCAAGAGTTATCGCGAAGTATAGACAAACAAAATTATGTAAAAATCAGTTAGTTACAACTTTTTAGAAAGTTTGATAAAATCCAGGGCGTCAATTTTTTTAATAAGCACAAAAATGTCAATTTTAGTCATTTTAACCCGAAGGCAGCCCTGGGGAGGGGGGAGCAAGCAAAGTTTTCCCGGAAAATCTGTTTAGTTACTTTTTTACTCGTATCATACTTAATGTTTGTACAAAATTTCCAAAAATTCTAAGGCGTAGTTATTGAGAAAAGTGCGGACAGATGAACGGACGAACGGACAAGGGTGAATTTATAGGTACACCCTCCTTTTGTCGAGGGACTAATAAAGAAATATGATAAAAGTAGATAGTTTAGCCTCTTAACTTTATTTATGTCAAATTGACGTTTGAATGTGGTTAAATTAATGCTGATTTTTACAGTGAATACTAATCTGTTATTACTCCTTAATTCTGCATCAAACGGATACCATAATACTTAGTTTGCTGCACTTTATCATAACAAAAGTGCATACAGAATTTCAGCCAGATCAGTTCAATAGTTTCCAAGAAAAAGTAAGACTTAAATATCAATCCTTATTAATCTTTAAGTGCACATCGAACGGAGAGCATAATATTAGTTCGCTTTACCTTATCGTAACAAAGGTTCATACAAAATTTCAGCCAGATCGGTCCAATAGTTTTTGAGAGAAAAAAAATGATACGAACTGACAGATTATAATATAGATAAAACATATTAAAAGAAAAAATGAACGAAAAGAAAAGAAAAACCGACAAAAAGAAAAACGAAGAGAGAAATAAAAAATAGTTAGGAAGAAGAATACATGACATAAGAAACAGATGATGAAGAAAGAAAATGCTTAAAAGGAAAGAAAGAAAGAAAGAAGGAAAGAAAGAAAGAAAGAATAATAAAAGACAAAGAAATAACCAGGGAGTATATAAGAAACATGAAAAAAGCGAAAAAAGAAAGGAGAATAAAACATGAAGAAAAAAAACAATGAAGGAAAAAATTAAAAGAAAGAACCATTGATTCAAGAAAGAAAGAAAGAAAGAAAGAAAGAAAGAATAATAAAAGACAAAGAAATAACCAGGGAGTATATAAGAAACATGAAAAAAGCGAAAACAGAAAGGAGAATAAAACATGAAGAAAAAAAACAATGAAGGAAAAAATTAAAAGAAAGAACCATTGATTCAAGAAAGAAAGAAAGAAAGAAAAAAAGAAAGAAAGAAAGAAAGAATAATAATAATAAAGGACAAAGAAAGGTAAATGAGAAACATGAAAAAAAGCGAAAACAGAAAGGAGAATAAAACATGAAAAAAAACAATGAAGGAAAAAATTAAAAGAAAGAACCATTGATTCAAGAAAGAAAGAAAGAAAGAAAGAAAGAAAGAAAGAATAATAATAATAAAGGACAAAGAAAGGTAAATGAGAAACATGAAAAAAAGCGAAAACAGAAAGGAGAATAAAACATGAAAAAAAAAACAATGAAGGAAAAAATTAAAAGAAAGAACCATTGATTCAAGAAAGAAAGAAAGAAAGAAAGAAAGAAAGAAAGAAAGAAAGAAAGAATAATAAAAGACAAAGAAATAACCAGGGAGTATATAAGAAACATGAAAAAAGCGAAATAAGAAAGGAGAATAAAACATGAAGAAAAAAAACAATGAAGGAAAAAATTAAAAGAAAGAACCATTGATTCAAGAAAGAAAGAAAGAAAGAAAGAAAGAAAGAAAGAAAGAATAATAATAATAAAGGACAAAGAAAGGTAAATGAGAAACATGAAAAAAAGCGAAAACAGAAAGGAGAATAAAACATGAAAAAAAAACAATGAAGGAAAAAATTAAAAGAAAGAACCATTGATTCAAGAAAGAAAGAAAGAAAGAAAGAAAAAAAGAAAGAAAGAAAGAATAATAAAAGACAAAGAAATAACCAGGGAGTATATAAGAAACATGAAAAAAGCGAAAAAAAGAAAGGAGAATAAAACATGAAGAAAAAAAACAATGAAGGAAAAAATTAAAAGAAAGAACCATTGATTCAAGAAAGAAAGAAAGAAAGAAAGAAAGAAAGAAAGAAAGAAAGAATAATAATAATAAAGGACAAAGAAAGGTAAATGAGAAACATGAAAAAAAGCGAAAACAGAAAGGAGAATAAAACATGAAAAAAAACAATGAAGGAAAAAATTAAAAGAAAGAACCATTGATTCAAGAAAGAAAGAAAGAAAGAAAGAAAGAAAGAAAGAAAGAATAATAAAAGACAAAGAAATAACCAGGGAGTATATAAGAAACATGAAAAAAGCGAAAAAAGAAAGGAGAATAAAACATGAAGAAAAAAAACAATGAAGGAAAAAATTAAAAGAAAGAACCATTGATTCAAGAAAGAAAGAAAGAAAGAAAGAAAGAAAGAAAGAAAGAAAGAAAGAAAGAAAGAAAGAAAGAATAATAATAATAATAATAAAGGACAAAGAAAGGTAAATGAGAAACATGAAAAAAGCGAAAACAGAAAGGAGAATAAAACATGAAAAAAAAAACAATGAAGGAAAAAATTAAAAGAAAGAACCATTGATTCAAGAAAGAAAGAAAGAAAGAAAGAAAGAAAGAAAGAATAATAATAAAGGACAAAGAAAGGTAAATGAGAAACATGAAAAAAAGCGAAAATAGAAAGGAGAATAAAACATGTGAAAAAAAAGCAATGAAGGAAAAAATGAAAAATAAAAGAAAGAACCATTGATTAAAGAATTAAAGAATTAAAGAATTGAAGAATTAAAGAATTAAAGAAAGAAAGAAAGAAAGAGACCAATGGCTAAAGCAAAAAAATAATAACGAAAAAAAAAACGGAAAGATCAAGTGATGACAAAAATGCCTACACCGAAATAAAGAATTGATTAACAAAATGGAGACGTAACGAAAGAAAGAATAGATGGCGAATAAAAAGAAACCAAGAAAAACACAACAGAATACATTAATTAATTATGAGCTTACAGTAAAAACGAACAATTATCTACAAAAGAAAGGTATTAAAAAAAATAAATATATAAAAAATTGGAAAAAGCATGCAGATGAAAAAAAAGGTGAATGAAAAAAAAATTACACGATGAAAAAAATGACGTAACCAAATCATCATCGTTTAGTTTGGACCCCAAGCTTCTATTGTTGGCATTCGTTTCCCCGACGTTTATTCTAGTTAGAATTCCTTCTAGAAAGACCTCGAGTACTTTCGGGGAGAACCGCGTGAAGGTTGCCAACATCCTAAGTAAAAGTGATTTTGTGAAGCGAACCCGAAACATCCAGATCGTCAGTCCGTGTCGTTAACCACTTAACCACCATCACCTCTCAGATAGCATAAATGAAAGAATGCACCATATTATCATAAGCTGAAATTTATATCATATTATTACTGATTTAAGAAAGAGAGATGGAAATGTTTGCAAAGGAAAACGATAACGAGAGAAAGAAAGAAGGAGAAGGGATTCACAGTAAATAATGACAGAAGAAAGCAAAAGAAGATAGAAATGGCAACGATATTTAAAAAAAAAAAAAAACTAGCTATCCTTATCCGGCATTGCCTGGGATTCATGAATGTCGTTTTACTTTGTTTTGTTTTGATTGATTGTTTTGATTGTTTTGTTTGTTTTTGTTTTTGTTTTTTGGTTGTTGTTTGCTTTTTGCTTCTTTTTTTCTTTCGGTACATCTTTTAAAGTTATATACTAACACAAAATAAAATTGCAGTTTTGTTGTTTTTGTTTCAGTAAATATTAAGATTCATAGTTAATTTTTAATATATAATTTTTAATGTCTACTAATATGTTTTTAATATATACTAATATATAAAGCCACGTATAGAGAGATGGCGATGGCTAAATGATAAACGACACGGACTTAAAACCTGTGTGTACCAAGTTCGAGTCCAGTTCGTTCCACAGAACACACTTTCACTTAGGCTGTTGGCAACATTCATGTGGTCTATCTTGTAAGTACTTGATGCCTTTCTGGAAAGGATTCTGATTTTGGTTGGTTGTTTTTGTTTTACAGCATATCAACCCTTTCCGGGTTATTTAATGCCGAATCCAAAGATTTTGAAGAAAAAATTTTTTAATAGAATGTATTTGTTGTTTTCACGTTGGTTTCTATTTAACCCATAGTTGGAACCCTAACAGGTACTACCACTCCGGGTCAGAGTGAACCTGGGAGCAATGGTAATTAAAGGGTGGCTCCACACTCCCCAAAACCCACAAGCTGGGGCCTCACCACTGGATATAGTTTAAGGTCATATCCAGGACCCCCATTGAAGGACTTTTACCCTCTGCAGGGGGGGGGCAGTCGGCGTATTCTAATGCTCCACTAACAGGGCCGAAAGAATTCTGACTAGGAAAATATTGGAAAACTAATGCCAACAACAGAACCATTGGAAATAAATGAATTAAATCTCATATAGGCAACAAACATGCAAATATACACTGAAATACGCAAAGTGACCATATAATTTTCGTAATACAGAGATGGAAAATGTCTTATTTTAACCTTCAAGTTAAAATAAGAGTTATTTTCTTTTAATAATTTCAGATATTCTCAGAAATACATGTTATAATCGATCGCTTATATCATAGAAAAATCATTTTATGGTGAATTTTCGATAGCTTTTAGAATTTCTAGTTAAAACAAGAGTTATCTCCCTTTAATTATTTCAGTTATTCTTAGGAATAAATATCGTAATCGGCCGCTTATATCATTGGAGAATCATTTGGATGATGAGTTGCCAACAGTTTTACTATTTTAAATTTTTTTAAAATGTTATCTTCCTTTAATTATTTCAATTATTCTCCAAAATAAATATGATAATCGACCGCTTATATCATAGGAAAATCGTTTTTATGATGAATTATTGACAGTTTTTACTAGTTCAAGTTAAAATAAGTTATCTTCCTTTAATTATTTTAGTTATTCTTAGAAATAAATATCGTAATCGGCCGCTTATATCATAGGAAAATTATTTTATAATGAATTATCGACAGTTTTTACTATTTCAAATTAAAATAAAAGTTATCTTCCTTTAATTATTTCAGTTTTTCTCAGAAGTACATATCATAATTGGTCGCTTATATTATTGGAAAATCATTTTATGATGAATTATCGACAACTTTTACTATTTCATGGAAAGAAAACTACGTAGATATTAGAATAATAGATGTATACCATGGTATTAGGTAAAATGCGTAGTATAATGTCATAGTATACACTTATTTGTAAGTAATAGTATAATGTTAATTAAGAAAATGTAGCTCTTTAGGAAAAATATAGATCAATGTAGATTTTTTTATTATTGTAGTATAGGGGCGATGTGTTTTATGTCAAAATTAAAATAACATTCGTTATAAAAGTCTTCTCAGCTGGTATAAGTATTTTCGGAAAGAACCTCACATTTTAATTTAAAGAATGTATTGCGAGGATAAGCATGAATACATAGCTAATAATGATCAAATGTGTCAGCTCTAATTCTATTCAGGTCTAACTTTTAGAAAGAAAAAAGTGAAACAAAGAAATAGAGAGACAAAAGAAAAAAAGAAAAAGAAGAACGGGACAAACGTGAGAAAGTAAGACAAAAGAAATAAGAAAGAATGAATGTATGTTAGAAGAGACTGACACTAAAGAACGAAAGAAAGAAAGAAAGAAAGAAAGAGACTGAGAAAGAGAGAAAAGGGTATAACGAGAGAAATTGATATCAAAGTAAGAGTGAAATTCAAAAAATAAATAAATAAATAAATAAATAAATAAAAATAAGAAACATACAAGAAAATAAAGGCATACCAGCGGAGCCCAGCGATAACGAAAGAAGAAATGGAAAACAGCAAAGAAAGTGAGAAAGTGAGCGAAATTGACATTAAAGAAAGAAAGAAAGAAAGAAGGAAAGAAAGAAAGAAAATGGAAGGGTGTGAAGAAATAAACAAATACAAATAAAGTAAGGAAGGAAGGGAAAAGTAAAACAGGAAGAAATAAATAGAAAAAGAAAGGTGAAAATTTGTCACGAGAAACTAACGTTGAAGAAAGGAAAGAAAAATAAAGAATGGTAAAAGAAATTGAAACACGAGACAAAAAAAAAAGAAAGAGAAAGAGAAAACGAATGGCGTTGTGCTAGCAAATATTGACGCTAATGAAAGAAAGAAAGACCGACAGACAAACAAACAGACAGAACGAAAGGAAGGGGGGAAGGAAAGAAGGAAGGGTGTAAAAAGAAAAAAGAAAGAAAGAAATAGAAAAAAAGGAGAAATTAGAAAGAAATAAAGAAATTTAAAGAATGAAAGAAAGAAAAATAACGAACGAAAGAAAGGCAGACAGAAGGATAGAAAAAAAAGGGAAAATAGGGAGAAAAAGAACAGAAATGAAAAGAAAGAAAGAAAGAAAGAAAAGGGAAATGAAGGGGTGCCTGGATAAAATGTTGCTAAAGAAGAGAAAAAATGAATGAAAGATAGAAAGAAATAGAAAGAGAGAAAGGAAAGCTTAAACATATGCTATGATAGACTGGCAGTAAAGAAAAAAGAAAGAAAGAAAAAGAAAGAAAGAAAAAAGAAATTAAAAAATAAAACAATAAAAAGCACAATAAGAGAAATTGACACATTTGTAAGAAATAAAGACATAGAGATTAAGGGAAGAATTAAGGTTTGTGAGGAGAAAACTGACGCTAAAGAAAGAAAGCGAAAAAAAGCGAAAATAAAAAGTTAAAAACAAAAAAAAAAGCATGAAACAATGAAGAAAGGAGGGAAAAGAAAAGGAAGGATTTATAGTAAATGCAACGAAAAATTGAAAGAGAAAAAAATTATTGATATATTGAAATGATTTAGAAGTGCGAAGGGCACTAAATATCGGTGCATCTCATTTTTCCTTATGAGGTAGAGAGAAAGTGTGTGTGGTGTGTGGGGGGGGGGGGTTAATAGAGAGAGGAAGATGAAAGGTGGGGAAGAGAGAGAGAGCGGGAGTTAGAAAGATGGGGAAGAGAAAGAGAGAGGGGATGTCGGCTCGATCCATTTGCATTTGCATTCTACTCAGTTTTGCATAAATGGTTGAAAAACCGAATAACCCAGAAATGAACGACACGCAGATGAATACATTAACAAAACAACACTTTCTCTTCCTCCCCTACTCTTCCTCATACTCCCCCTCTCTCCCCTCTCTCTTTCTCTCTCTCTCTCTCTCTCTCTCTCTCTCTCTCTCTCTCTCTTTCTCTCTCTTTATCTTTCTACAGTTGACACTTCACAGAAATGCACAATAGGTTTTTAAAGAGGAAGATAGCAGATGGAGAGAAAGGGAAAATAAAAAGAAAAGATGTTGCGAAGCAATAAAAAATTGAAAAAAAAAACCACTGCTTTTAAATAATGAATTTGCATAAAAAGGAGCCAGCAAACATTTAACAATCGAATGAAACAGAGGGATAAAATTAGCATTGTTTTAAATGAGTTGCCTCCCCTCAACAGACGCCTTTGGAACGCGTACAACTTGCTGTCTGCGCGCCGCCCATACCAGCTTTATAGAAAGGTTCTGTGCATTAGTTTGGTCTGTTATGCTTAAGTTTGAAATAGCAAGTTCGTTGGTCTGTCACGGTTGATTTTAAAGTAAGATTCTTGTCGGTCTGTCATACAAAAATTTGCAATAGTATTTTCGTTGTTGTGTCACACTTAAGTTGGAAATAGCAGTTTCGTTAGTCTTTCATTCTTAAGGTTTAGTTACTATTTTCTTTGGTCTGTCACACTTAAGTTTGTTTGTCACGATGAAATTCGAACTACTATTTTCATTAGTCTGTCACTCTTAAGTATTAAATAGCATTTTCGTTGGTCTGTCACGGTCACTTTTTGTTGTTAGTCTGTAAATTTTCTTTTTTTTCTTTTTTTTTTTTGGCGTTAATCTGTCACTTTTAAGTTTGAATTTGCATTTTCGTTGATCTTAAGTATGAAATAGCAGCTTTACTGGTCTGTCACACTCAAGTTTGAAACAATATTTTCCTTAGTCTGTCACACTTAAGTTTGAGATAGCACTTTCATTGGTTTGTCACGCTTAGCATTTACGTCAGTCTGTCATGCGTTAAATGTTTTAAATATTGTTTTCGTTGATCAGTCACCTTTAAGTTTAAATAGTATTTTCGTTGGTATGTCACTCAGACGCCTGACGATTCCTTACAATGATAAACCGCGGAAGATTTTGTGTAGCTGAATTGTCATATATTTATATAACTGACTATGGCTCTACTCACGTATATAGCACAATTTGAAGTAAATACTGAAAATCGATACATAAAATACATATATTTTCATAACAGTTTACGTTAATACTTGGCATTATAATAATGTAGCAAATGTTAGCAAATACAATAATTTACCTGGACAGCAATTTTTTCTTCAAGATATATTTTATTAAACATATTCAACCAAATTCCAACCATTATATATATATATATATATATATACTTTTATTGTCTGCAAAAAATAGAATTTTATAAAAAGTCGTTTTATTATTATTAGCAATAAAATTTCATTGGCGTGAGGTAGAAAATGTCCAAATAATAAACAAAAAGTGTTACTAAGGCCCTCCCAACCCTTTCTAGATTGTAGACCGCTCAGTTTTCCGGCTTAATGGGGGCCGAAAACAAGCAGATCGATCTTTAAATGAGGCTGAATTCTAGACAGGAACAAAGAACAAGTGGGAGGGAGAGTTGGAGGGCGTATATGATGTCGCTCTAAGGTGAGATTTTGTTCTAAATGCCTTATTAACTTTTCAAATTTCGGGCTAAAACTGGCAGATGAATCATATAAAGACATGCAGATTCAAGTAATCTTTCATACTTATTGAAATAGGTTTTAAATAGCAAATATAGCTTGACGATAAGATGAAATGCGGAGCTTCTGTGTCGCTTAATTGCCATACATATATTTTCATAACACACACACACACACACACACACACACACACACACATATATATATATATATATATATATATATATATATATATTCATAACATAAATAGATAGATAACCCTTATCCCTGAGTGGCTTCCTGGCCTTGATAAGTGGTGACCACTATGTAAAAAAAAAAGATAGATAGATAGATAGATAGATAGATAGATGACGGGTGTGAACGGGTGGATATAGGTGGTGTAGCACGGATATTGAACAACCCCCAGCAGAAATTTTTTTAAAAAGGAGCAGCGAGGGGAAAAAAACAATTAGAACACATTAGACCATCCGAGTGGATAGAGGTGTAAAAAATAAAATACAAAATAGTCGGCAAGCAGGCTCGAACCTGTAACGGGACGGAGGAAAAGAAGGCGCAAAAAAGGCAAACTGTGTATAATTTTACGCGGTGTAGAATGGGGGCGCTGAGAGCAATTATAAATTAGAGGAAAAAATAGGAACTAATTCCTCTAATTATATTGGCGATAGCGATGATTTCTCTCTCAGAATGAATTGTATGATGTTATTATAAGGCTTAAATCTGTCTATTATGGAGTTATGAAGTTACTTAATATAATAGATAATAGTCTAGACACGATAAATTTGTATGTGGCATCTGTTGTTGCAAACCTACTGTAATTTGGTCCAGTGGGGAATTTCTGCAATCAAAATATTATATACAGGATGATCTCATTCCCCTCCCGTTTCACTACTTCTCCCCACTGAACTTTCTCATTTCAACCTTAGATGCATTTAAAATCGGCGTTTTTCTCTTTGCCTTTATTCACGTATAATGCTGCTTTTTCTTCTCTTCTGATGAGAAGCATTTATCTTGGAAATCCTACGACATAAAGAGGTTTCCCTTTCATTTCCATTTCATTTATCGTAATAACCCTCATCCTTGTTGACCAGATCATGTAATAAAGTACAAAAGTAACTTTAATTATTATCTACCTATCTTTTCTTATAAATTGCTCCTCTTGATCGGGTAGAGTTTCATTTATCCAGACATATTAGCCCTTTTACTCCAATATATATATATATATATATATATATATATATATATATATATATATATATATATATATATATATATATATGCATACATACATATATTTAAATATTATTTATTAATTATTATTAATTACTACGTCCATAAAAATAATTCATCTGTTTCAGTGTTTACTCCTCATCACTATAGCTAGACTTTATTGACAAGGATCAAACCTACAACGGCTCGATAAGTAGTCGAGTGTTTTACCACGCAACCACCGGGCCCTTGCCAATTTTTATGCACGATTTTTTATCGCTGCAAATGTAAGATTGTTGAATTTTTATTTATTTATTTTTTATTAGCGATTTCTTTCTATTTTCGCTCCCTGGGCGTTTATATTATAAGAAAGGAGTTATTTGCCCTTTGTTTACATTTTTTCGTCCACATTTTAGGACGTACTTTTTTTAAAATTGTATTTAAATATTATTTATTAATTATTAATTAATAATTACTACGTGCATAAAAATACGTCATATATATATATAT
>NC_136496.1:70059798-70089798 GCF_053919585.1 Euprymna scolopes
CACTTCACATAGCAGTAGAGCAACGGAACTTGGCACAGTTATTAGTCTTTATCTACATAGGAACCATAGTTATGCATTTCTCCCATCGTTTGATGCAGTTCTGGAGACCCAGACGTGACTTCAGAAATCAAGGCTGCATCATCTGGGAAACGCTTTCCTTTCAAAAACAACTTCATGGTTGGGAAAGGTGAAAGTCGGAGGGTGCAAGGTCAAGAGAGTAGGGTGGACCAGAGCGTTGTACTGCAGGAGGATGGTACCTTTACTGATCTTGTCCCGCCTCTTGATTTCGATAGCTTCCCTTAATTTCCTCAAAAGTGAAGCATAATAGGCTCTTGTAATTGTGGTACCCTTTGCCAGGAAATCTGTCATCACTACTCCGTCTTAGTTCCAGAAGACTGTGAGCATAACCTTGCCAGCGGAGGACTGCACCCTTGCCTTCTTTGGAGGTGGTGAGTCAAAGTGCTTCCACTGCATGGACTGGCTTTGGTCTCTGGATCATAGTGATGTACCCAGGTTTCATCCTGTTTAATCAGTCTTTTGAAAAACTTTGACTCATCATCTTTGCACATCTCCAAATGCAATCTCGAGCACTCGACACGTTCTCGCTTCTAGAATGGTGTGATCAACCTGGGAATCCATCTGGCAGACACCTTATGCATATGCAAATGGCCATGAATGATAGTTTCACCGACCATGTACTAATCTTGGCATCTTGGGCAATTTGGGAAATAGTAATGCGCCGATCTTCCAAAATGGCAGCCTCAACTTGACGGACAGATGCCTCAACAATGGCATAAGGGGGGGGGGGCAGGTCTGGTAGCTGTTTCCACAGACTTCCGGCCATGTTTGAATTCACGATGCCAGCGTTTTACAAGGTCATATGATGGGGCATTATCACCATAAGTTTCTTTCATTTCATCAAAAGTCTCCTGTGGTGTACGCCCTTTCAAATACAAAAACCGGATCACTGCTCGACATTCAACAGGCTCCATTTCACGCCTGACTCGGTTCAAACACCTATAAAACAGAAACCACCATCAGGGCTGCCATTTGCCACATTACCCGTAGAGATATAAATCATTGCACATGCAAAATTTCAGCTAGATCAGACAACTGGAAGGTGGTCAGGGGCATTACTTATTGCATGCTAATCGTATATATATATATATATATATATATATATATATATATATATATATATATATATATATATATATACACACACACACACACATATATATATATATATATATATATATATATATATATATATATATATAGTTGTTTATTAATTTTTTTCGTAAAATAATATTTTTTTCATAAAACGTTGAGTGTTTTTATTGCTTTAAATATTGTTTTATTTTCTGTTGAAACGCCGCCTCGTTTTAATTTTAACGCCGGTTTATTTTGATTCGGTCTTTATTGGCTGTTGGCATAATTTTGTGCCAACAAATTTGTTCTCGTCTTGTTCAGTACCATTATTATTTTACTTACTTGGAGTAGTCACACAAGTCCTCATAAAAGATTTCTCTTTGAAACCTATTTGTAGCATTATCTGGAGTCTGAATGAGAACAAGTCTCCTCAAATTTCCAGTATCTTTCGATAATCTTTACAGATGGATTTCGCAACAGCCGCTTAGCATTAATTTCTCGTTGACAGCAACCGCTAGAATTTGGGTGGCAATAAGCTTCCCCGAGGTCCCAATATTATTATTATTATTATTATTATTATTATTATTATTATTATTATTATTATTATTATTATTATTAACTGCCCTTGCCATCCCTCCACAAAATAAAATGGCATCAGTCTCGAGATAAACAACACAGAATAGTCGTGGACTGTCAAGGAGGATGTAAAGATGAGGAAAGGAGAGAAGTAACCAGGCCTCCACTGGAAGGGTTCGGAGAGTACTCGGATCTTGGGAAGGCTTATTGCCACCTAAATCTCAGTGAAGGCCAATGGCCGTGGCCAGCGAGAAATCAATGCAAAGTGACGATTGCAATAAGGAAAAGTTATTGGCAATGGTTATCAAAAGAGGTGGAGAGTACTGGAAATTTGGAGACTATCACTATGGCATGACTATGCACAATGCATTACACTAAAAGGATGATGCCGACTGACTCCATGTGAAAAGGAAAGACGGAGGAAGTGGACTGACAGAAAACTGTGCAAATAGCACAAAGAAAGAATTAGAAAAAATATATGATGCAGAACATAGAAAAAAATAACTACCGCTTATTGCCACACAAATTCCAATGAAGACCAAAGGTCGTTACCAACGAAAAATCAATAGTAAACTACTATTACAATAATGCAAACTAATTTGTCAAGTTTGTCGAAAGTGGTGGTAAGTACTGGAAATATAGGGAGGCTTATTGTTACTCAGACTGCAGGGAACACCACAGGTTGTTCTAAAAGATAATTTTTTGATGACGGCCTGTATGAAAACTCTTAATAACCAAGAAAACTGCAAAATTGAAAGTAAACTAAGCCCCTCTAAAAAATAGAGTAGTTTTGGCATCGACTGACACCACACTAAATAGTCATGAAGGGTTAAGGAGGAGGGAAAGTTAATGGCAGACGACTGTTGCGATAACGCAAATTTATTAGCAAAAGTTATCGAAAGGGTGATGATTACTGGAAATTTGGAGAGACTTGCTGTCACACAAATTACAAGGAAAGTTCTTATACAGGTCATCAATTGTGTGAAAACTCATAGTGAGTACAAAAAATAATTTATCTTAGTCGATGGATATTGGGGAATTGCAATACAGAATTTCAGATTCCTTTTTACCACCGTTCGTCTTTCTTGTATCGATTTTGTTTTTCGTCAAAACGTCATCGTCGTGATTAGTTGTAAGCAACGAAGCCTTGACTTGAGCGCGTGACCCAATTTTATTACGAAAACCAGAGGAAAAAGAAAGAAAGAAAAAATCAGTTTACTGATATTTTTTTTTTTTAAAGAAATACAATTTAACGACAACAGCCTCAAAGAAGACAAAAGACAACCAATGCATCGTCGTGCAATGCTGGAACAAAACTCATCTGCGTGCGTGCACCAGGGGTAGGTGCACGCATGCGAGAAAGTTCAACGCATACAAACACACTCTCTCTCTCTCTCTCTCTCTCTCTCTCTCTCTCTCTCTCTCTCTCTCTCTCTCTCTGGTGTTCATTGTTACGCAGTCCACCCTCTTCATGATACAAACAGGTGTACGAAACGTACACACAGACACAATCGACAATTTGAGATGCACGCTAAACAGGTGCGCCTTTTTGATACAGTGTTTCGATTAAGCGTTGGAAGTAGCGCCCGTTTTACCTACTAGAACGATAACAGTCGGGTCAATAGTCTTTGAAGTGTCGGCGAAGGTATCAACTACGACTTCACTTATATATATATATATATATATATATATATATATATATATATATATATATATATATATATATATATATATATTATTCTTTATGTAAATACAGTCGGATCTTGCTACGATGTGCAGACCGTTTCGATCATAATTGATCTCATCAGGCAAGGAGATTTAAAAATTAAAAAAATAAAGAAGGTTCAAGATCATTTTCAATTTTAGAGGAGAGAAAATTACTTTGCCATGACTGACATGAAGCAATTATGATCGAAACGGTCTGCACATCGTAGCAAGATATGACTGTATTTACATAAATAATAATAAAAAATATAATTTGTTCTCTTTTATTGAGCACTATCAAAGACCCTTGTTGAAATTCAATTATTCTTAATTTTTGGATATCTTTCAACCTGGGATATATATATATATATATATATATATATATATATATATATATATATATATATATATATATATATATATATTCCAGGTGGAAAGATATCTAAAAATTAAGAATAATATATATATAAAGTGTTTCTGTCAGTCTGTTTCTCTGTTCAGGGATGGAGTTGACAAAAATCCTACGTCAAGATCAAACAACTTTTTATCGAATAAAATCTTACAAAAACATAATTTCATATTAATTTGGAATAAGTTTATAAATATATATATATATATATATATATATATATATATATATATATATATATATATATATTTATATATATATATACACATTTATATATATATATTTATATATATATATGCATTTATATATATATATATATATATATATATATATATATATATATATAAGAGAACAAAGAATTAATAAAACATTGTGTGTGTGTATTTAAAGATGATAGAACTTTTATAACATTTAAATGGAATGAAAATAAAAGAAATATTATCCTATTCCTTTATTCTCATTCCATATCTAAACGTTATTAAGCTAGTTTTTATCTATATTTGTATTTTGTATAATTCTGGCCGTTCCCCTCTTCTGGTGAGAAGCATTTTGCTTGGAAATACTATTGCCTAAAGAGGTTTCGTTTGTTTCTAAATTTCCCCCTTTTACTGTTCTTGTTTGTTTTGATGGTATAATAATATCTTATATACGTATATTTTATTCCTCATTTATATATATATATATATATATATATATTTATATATATATATATATATATATATATATATATATATATATATATATATATATATATATATATATATATATATGAGCAAATAGTTAATAAAACATGTTAGAAAACACTTGGAAAAAGAGTTAAAAACACACCTAATTTGAAAAGGAAACACCTGACAAGTGGACAGTCCTCAATCCGCGGAGTTTCGAAGAAACACCCTCCTTCTCATCAGAGGGCAGGAACCAGCAAAACGCGGGATCGGACCCCGCACACAAAAGTATTTGATGAAACAACAAGTAAGTCAAAGATCTTACTTGACAACAAAAAGTGGAGCAGAGGGTATATGGTGAAGAAAAAAGTGATTACACGTGAATGGATAGTCTGGTGAAAGGTAAATAATCCAATGACGGTATAATCCAAAAATATACATATATATATATATATATATAATAATTTTCGCTTGATCTAAATTAAATGAGTGATCGTGTTCTGCACAATGGCAAAAGAGTGCATTTAGGGCGTTACCATTCCTTATATCTCTTCTATGTTCGTAAAGTCTTAATTTCAATTTTCGCTGTGTTTCACCTATGTACGCTTGTTGACAGTTGTTACATGGGATGGAATATATACCAGCATCGGATGTGAGGGTTTTGGGAGAGTGCTTGGTAGTTTTTAATGTCTGTTTTATTGTTGCGGATATATATATATATATATATATATATATATATATATATATATATATATATATATATATATATATATATACTGCCAGTTGCTACCTAATCGTAAAATACGCTTTAATATTATATTTTAATGCATGCAGATTTCGTATTTATTATTACAGAGCCAATTCTTTTGATTATTTTACGGTAACCATATATATAGAAATGGCCGCCCGTAGCCACTTCGTAAATAACACAGAATATTCTGTAACGGTTACCGAAAGAACTAAAAATTCGAGGTAGACTTATTGTCACTTATATTCCCTGGTAACATCACTGGTTATTGTAAATGAGCAATCAGTGATAGCGACTTATATGAAACTTCTGATGAATAAGTAATAAGAAATATTTTTTTTTAAATCTTCTCGAGTGCAGAAACCAACATATCTAACCAGGTCACATAAAATTGAATTACGGTTAATTCACAAACTAAAACTGAAGACATTCTTTTGTAAAGTGAATTTGAAAATTTTAGAAAACCAAATAATGTTAACTTTTTTAGTTAAATGAATAAAATAGCTGTTGGTGTAGTCGCCTATTTTTTTTTTTTTTTTTTTTTTTTTTTCAAAGAAGACATCTTTCTCTTCATGTTGCTGGTAGTATTAATTCCGATAGGTTGGTTTTCGTGGAAAGAGAAAAGTATACGTTTGCTGTTACTGATGGTGGCTGTAAAGTCTAAAATCTATATGTTCGCGTGGTTGGTGCGAATTTTGAATAGAAGGAACTTGGCTACATCTTTAAAAACGTGATTTCGTAATGTTTATTTGTAAATTTTAGAAAACCAAATAATTTAATATAATATATTTTTTAAATAAATGAGAAAAATGTGATTTTATTTAATAAAAAACTTGATAACATTATTTGATTTTCTAAATTTTTCATATGAATAAAAATTAAATTTATTTCAAACATAACTCAGTCCCAAAACTAAAGAATATTTTAACATTAGAATTTTGTGCTTATAAAATATATAGGGAAAGGACGTTAGAAAAAGAAACGTTGATTAACTAGGCTTTAGTATAATATATATATATATATATATATATATATATATATGTTACACAGAGAGAGAGAGAGAGAGAGAGAGAGAGAGAGAGGTGCGTAAACGCGGAGTGTAGACACGTTTACCAGAACCGAAGGTCAGCTGACCAGATTACGTATGTGTGACGTGGTCAGGTTGGCTAGATCTGTGAGATTTGATTTGGGCTTTGAAGAAGACAGACGGCTTTCCGTTGTCTCCCCCTCTTAACTGGGGAGGGGGGAGACGAACGCTGACGTGTGTAGAAGAAGAACCCCCACACAGGTCGATTTCACTTCCACCTTCTGCAGGACCTCTGGGGAAAGTGAAATAAAAACTATAAAACCATTTCATCGTCTTGGAGTGATAAATCTTCGTCAAACAGGTATCAAGTCTCCCTCCAGGATGAGAAATTTCCAGATGGTCCAACATCGAAGAAGCAGAGGTAGGTTCTGAAAATACATGTCACACACACGATTCCCTTTATGATAATCAAACACACAACCATTTATATTAGAGACAATCATACGCACACGGAATTCTTTTGATGTTATACACCAAACGTCAAATGGTGCCCCTCAATGATAACCCTAGTGAGAACTCAAAGATAACTATATGTAACAAATGTTCAATTTGGCGCTCCTCGATGAAGAACCCTATGCAACATATATATATATATATATATATATATATATATATATATATTTATATATATATATATATATATATATATATATATATATATATAAGAACAAAGAATTAATAAAACATGTTAAAACACTTTAAGAAGAGTTAAAACATATTTAATTTTCAAAAAGGAGACACAATTTAAGTGGATTGTCCTTAATCTGCGGAGTTTCGAAAGAAATACTTTCCTTCTCATCAGAGGGGAGGAATTAGCAAAATGCGGAATCGGATTTTGCTTGCAAAGTATTGAATGAAATTACAAGTAAGCCATTGGTAATGAAACTAGAAGTTAGCTCACTTGGTAAAAGTTAAAAAATAGTGAAACAGAAGGAATGAGGAAAAAAGAGAAAATGATATCATGTGAATGGATGCTCCAATGAAGAGTAGAATATCCAATAACGGTAAAATCCAAGAAAAGTTTGTTAAAAGTCCGGTATCCACTTGGTGAGTTAGAAGAAGAGAGTAAATTCAATTCTATAAGAGTAGACTTATCAGGATAATAAAAAGCTCAACAAATTTTTTGGAGCTTATATATAAGACAATAAGAGTGGAAAATGACTTCACAAAGAAAACAAAACTATATATTGGTATATAACGAATGATTCATTTATTTAATAAGGGTATCTATATATACCAATATATAATTTTGTTTTCTTTGTGAATTCATTTTCCACTCTTATTGTCTCATATATATATATACATATATATATATATATATATATATATCCCACCCTTACTTTATCCTTCAATAGCTGACCGGACACAGCCCACTAGCGACTTACATGACCCAGGTAAACCTAGACACCGCACACATCAGCAGAAAAAAAATAAATAAATAATAGTAATAATGATAAAGACAACAAAATAAATTTAAAAAGCTCACGCTAAAGCAACAAGTTATAAACCAAAAAAAAAGACAAATAAATAGAAATAAATAAAATTATAAACATGTTAATTACCAAATCATACCATACATAAATCCCCTACTCACATTTGCTCCGAGGCCCCACATAGCTACCCAACTTCCGCTCCATCATCTAGCATGCTTTGAATCGATCTGTTATGCCTACCATTTGAAAAGGGAATTTTTCCGAAATTAATAATGGAATTTGTCGCAGACATAACAAGTAAGACATTTTACCAATACAACTGAATAAATATATGCATATATAAAATATATGTATGTACTTATTGATTTGTAAATCGCCACGTGTTCTTGTCTTCTCTTACCAAAAACGACTATATTTAATTCCTCGCATTGTGACAGCCTTCTAAATCTCTACTACATACCTATCCCACACAATGCTTCAAGCAAACTACATATCAATCCTATATATATATATATATATATATATATATATATATATATATATTTATATATATATATATATATTTATATATATGTATATATATACTTTAGTATGAGATAGATAGATAGATAGATAGATAGATAGATAGCTTGTTGCATGGCTCGTGTAGGCTGCGACATTGTTTGACAGTGGAAATAATTATATCACCTGACATTCTGAAAATTCTAATATATATGTGTGCGTGTGTGCGTTATTCACCATGTATGTTTATTTACTTGACATTGTAATACTTATCTATGAATTATATAATTATATGGTATATAATTATATAATTAAAATAGTAATTCACGGCGCCCATCAGTGTGGCTGATTGTACCGAGTCTCGAACCCAGAACCATGAAGAATCATACGGAATTTAATACATCGCTAATAACAACAGCAAAAATCAACATTTATTAGGTATGAATATCCACATATTCACATTTATTGTACGGTACCGTATTTTTTTATTTGTTTATTGATATAAACTAAGCAGGTACATTATCAATATAAAAAATATATAATTTAGTTGTCTGCATGCCGATTGATGACGACAACTCGTGGGAGATGTCCCTGCAACCGCTATCTCACAGAAGAGATGTTGCGAGTTTGTCTCTGCTTTATCCTTATTTTCATGGAAAGTGCTCGACTGAGCTCCAATCTATGGCCCCCCCCATCGCCAAACTTTCATAAGAAACACTCGTCTAGCTGAAAACACTATCTATAATTCCCCCCACTCTTTATCTGTGCCTAAACATAAACGTAGATTCCATGAACAAAGCTTCTTTCTTAGAACTGCACGCTTGTGGAATTGTCTTCCGTTTTCCTGCTTTCAAAGTATTCTATTCACTACGCCACGGGTCCTAGCGGACAAGATACATCTGGAGAAGGTCGGAGGTTACATCGACTGAAACATTGTGAAAATAACACTCAAGATGAGAACAGTAGTCCGAAAAATCCAAATGAGTCGAATAATCAAGCCTCATCTCAAAAATTCAGAAACGTAATATCCGACGCCGAAGTTTATAATTCATACATTACAAGAGACATTTGCAAGATTAGGGGTGCCAGAAACAAACGTTTCGTACAACGGAACACAATTTACTTTTAAGGAATTGGAAAGTTTCTGCAAATTGCGTGCGGTAAATCATTTAAAATCTGAACGTACCAAGCAGTAAGATTTGAAAATTTGACTCAACAATTTGTTTTTGTATGAATAGAACAATGAAAGGTTTTCTCTTGTGTGAATTTATTCTACAAAAGACTAATAAAGTTCATATTAGTGTATTTAAATGAGTTCAGGACATGCGTTGCGTGGATAGAAATGATATAATGACTAGACAATGAATGTGAAATGTAAGTCTTAAATAAACGCTTAGTTCTGATGACCTCAGAGGAAGATTAAATCTGGACAGTATAGCGAGATATGTGCAAAAAAAACTTTGCTGTATGATATGGCTGAAGAAACAGGTCAAAATTCTAAGGTTTATAGATGTAGAACAGTTAAAATAAACTTCAGTCTATGCCTGACTTGAGTTTCATATTTTTTGGTGTTGACTGGATTTTCTTTACGACCGGATCTGGCGATTTACTATTTTAGTTAATAATTTGAATTAAGATATTTGATCTGCGCCCGAAAAAAGAACACAATTTTCAGAATCTATATATTAGTTTGATAGCGTGTGTGTTATTTATTTGTCACGCTTACATCCAGCTCGTTTAATTATTATGTACTTCTATTTCTTGTCATAAATAATTTTACCAAGAATTCTTTGGTTTCGGTTCCGATTATAGCTGATGGCATTTAAGTCATCTATTTATTTTTATTTTCTTATATATATAAATAATTCTATTAAGAATTCTTCATAAGTTTTGGTTTTGGTTTCGATTATGGCTGGAGGAACTCAAGTTACATACATATATATATATATATATATATATATATATATATATATATATATATATATATATATATATATATATATATATATATATATATATATATAGTTTTGCAGTTTTAACAAAAAAGCTACAATAATATCAGGGCGTCTCCATTTACACTGAACATCTACCGAATGTCAACGTCAATATATAATATATGAATGAGTCCCCTGTGGAATTTCAACAGGTCCCGCTAGTTTACGTAAAATTCATACTGCTGAATTCGCTCAAATGTTGAGATCAAGCGTTGTTAGAGTCAATCAGAATATCATCTACAGTGATGATATCATATATGAATGCTAATCCGGTTAACATTGCATCCATTGCTATTGGAATATAGCTGGAGTTGGTTTGACTCTGAACGTGTGTTGAAATACGGCATATTCACGTTGACACACCGAAATTAAGTAACGTTAAGCCTGGCCAGTACTAGATGGGGTTATCATTTGGTAATACCAGGCGCTGTGGAGTCGATTCAACCTACCTAGGGTGAATGCTGTTTGTCATTTGACATTATGTGTGTTATAAGCTGTTTGAATTTCACATCAACCTCCAATTGCAAAAAGGCAGGAAAATAAATTCCACCATTTAACTCAGTGAATGCATCCAAGGAATTGTTTAATTCAGTGTAATAATCAGCATAACAAACGTGTTTGTTTTATTATCGACAACACAGGAGTTGTCCGTGCGGAATAATGTGTTCGTTGCAGTACTCATGTTTATTCGAAACCTTCCAACACGCTGTTTATTATGCCAAATGCAGCATAGGATACCGTACGTTTAAGTCTAAATACGAGTTTTCCACCGGACTTTGACATAAGAGTCGCCTTTAATTTCGCGCAGAACCCCAGACTGATAGATAAAGCATATGATATCCGCTAGACGGTCGGTCAGTTCTATCATGCTCAAATATGAAATAGAAATTAAACGCATTTACTGTTTTTAATGGAAATAGCTCCAGACAAGGCGTCAAGCCACTTAAGAATCGTAAAGACAGATGTCTATTGACATTAACCTTGAAAAGACCAAGGCTATAGTCTTGATCTTTTCAAGACTAAGATCAACAGGAAGATCGTCTGCAGAAATCTACTTCCACAAGCTTGCAGTTCTTGAAAAGAAGCTACTGGAATAAAAATCTGTATTACAATGATGTAAAAAGAAAAAGTGAATCGATGGATACTACTGCACGAATGAGTCCAACGAGCTGGAATACAAGAAGGGGGGAATAGATCAGACACTTCTGAAGAACACATGCCGTAATAGTATTTTATGAAAAAAGAAGAAGAAAACGATTGAGATTAGAAATATCACATTTGTTAGCGATGAGTTACAGAGAAGAAAGTATGCGGCTAATCAAATTACAAATACATTTGTGAAATTTATTAAAACCCCTCAAATGGGACAGAGATTCACTAGCCCAAATAATGACAACTCCATAATGGTCTTTTTGGTTCTATTACTCCAGCCAAAAAGTGAAAAAAGAAGAAAAAAATCAACATGTCTATAACTGTGAGTTCTACTCGTCATCTACTGAGCAACGATTTACAAATCAACCTGAGAGAGGGACAGAAACAGCTGGCCGTCTTACGTTGGCATATTATTAATACAACGCCAGCAAGTTATTCACATATTTACATCTTGATGGCTGTGCGTCTAAACATTATATTAATGCAGGTGTGCCCCAAGGGTTGATCTTCGGATCTTTATTATTTCTTATATACATAAATCACCTCCCTGATAAAGTTGTGTCAGAGTTATATATATATTTTCTGATGACACTACACTTTACGAGGAGCGTGCAATAAGTAATGTCCCTAACCACCTTCCAGTTGTCTGATCTAACTGAAATTTTGCACGTGCAATGATTTATATCTGTACGGGTCATGTGGCAAATTACAGCTCTGAACTAATTGTGGTTTCTGTTTTACAGGTGTTTGAACTGAGTCAGGTGTGAAATGGAGCTGTTGAATGTCGAGCAGTGATCCGGTTTTTTTATTTTAAAGGACGCACACCACAGGAGACATTTGATGAAATGAAAGAAACTTATGATGATAATGCCCCATCATATGACCTTGTAAAACGTTGGCATTGTGAATTCAAACATGGCCGGAAGTCTGTGGAAACAGCTCCCAGACCTGGTCGCCCCCCTTCTGTCATTGATGAGGCATCTGTCCGTCAAGTTGAGGCTGCCATTTTGGAAGATCGGCGCATTACTATTCGCCAAATAGCCCAAGATGTCCAGATTCGTACAGGGTCTGTGGAAACTATCATTCATGGCCATTTGCATATGCATAAGGTGTCTGCCAGATGGATTCCCAGGTTGCTCACCCCATTCCAGAAGCGAGAACGTGTCGAGTGCTCGAGGATGAATTTGGAGATGAGTCAAAGTTTTTCAAAAGACTGATTAAACAGGATGAAACCTGGATCCATCACTATGATCCAGAGACCAAAGCCCAGTCCATGCAGTGGAAGCACTTGGACTCACCACCTTCAAAGAAGGCAAGGGTGCAGCCCTCCGCTTGCAAGGTTATGCTCACAGTCTTCTGTGACCAGGACGGAGTAGTGAAAACAGATTTCCTGGCAAAGGGTACTACAATAACACAGGAGCCTATTATACTTCACTTTTGAGGAAATTAAGGGAAGCTATAAAAATCAAGAGGCGGGGCAAGATCAGCAAAGGTACTTTCCTCCTGCAGTACAACGCCCCGGTCCACAATTCGCATGTCGCCAGATCAGAAGCACGGGCGTATGGTTATGAAATCCTGCCCCATCCTCCCTACTCTCCTGACCTTGCACCCTCTGACTTTCACCTCTTCCCAACTATGAAGTTGTTTTTGAAAGGAAAGCGTTTCCCAGATGATGCAGCCTTGATTTCTGAAGTCACGTCATGGTTGGAAGACCAACCTGGGGTGTTCTACAAAAACGGTCTCCAGAGCTGCATCAAACGATGGGAGAAATGCATAATTCTGGGTGGTTCCTATGTAGAGAAAGAATAATTGTGCCAAGTTTTGTTGCTCTACTCTATGGGAAGTGGGTCAGGGGCATTACTTATTGCATGCCCCTCGTATAATAGACATGAGGGAAAAACAAATGTACACATATCCAATGCAATAGCAGAAACCTTAGAAAATTGCCTTTAGTTCGTAGTAGAATAATGTAGCCGTAAATGGCTGGTAATATTTAATACTACTGGGATTAAGCTCCTTTCCTTTAACAACTACCAAAACCTTCTTAACCAACGCTTGCCAAGACAAATAATACCCTACCTGAGAAATCATCTTTCAAACTCCTCGGCCTATCATTCACAAGCAACATGAATTTGAGCTAACACATTGAAGACATTGCCATAGCTGCTGCAAAGGAGGTAGGATCCTTCTACCGTACTAGAAAATTACTCACACTATAGCGCATTCTATATCTTTACAAAGCCACAATTCGCCCATCCCTGGAGTATCTACTAAGCAACTATTTACACGTCAACCTGAAAGAGGAACAGAAATAGTTGTTTGCCTCTCACGTTGATCAAACGCAAGGTCGGATAGTGATTTACAATAGAGCAGAAGAATTGGCGCCATACAATATCACCAATCGTTATAACCGACTTTTTTTTTTTGTGCTTCAGAATTTATTTTTCTACAAAGTCACCACAATTCTAGTTGCACTTTTGTCCAGTTATAAACGATGGCTGTGTAAGGGCGTTCGATGTGCGCTTTATCGTTCCAAAAGTAAAATCTTTATTTTTTTTTAATTAAAAAAAAGTTGGAGAGCTACAAAGACAGAAGTGGTACCATTAAAACGAACGTCTTCATCGTCTTCCAGAATTTATTTTTCTACATAATAACTAGGGCTATGATAACAGCATATTATTTTACTTGTTTTGATTCTTAGGTATATATCCATTGATATCTTATATATTTTTTAGTAGAGTGATGTGGTTCTCAGTTTATTAATTATGTCTGAGTCGGATATATACTCAAGAGTCAAAACAACGAAGAGAATACACTGTTGTCCTAGCCCTAGTGATTATATAGTCACCGTAATTCACAGTTCACTTTTGCCAAGAATTCAATGACGTATCCCTGCTTCTGGCGCACGTCTATGACAGGGGTGTTTTTTTTTTAAGGCTTACGCTATCACTATCTGCAACTGAGAGATTAAGGTCATGAATGCATAAGTTCAGTCATCATAGCAATATAATTTTCAGTCCCCTCTGACCCATTCGGGTGGGATTAAAAAAATAGAAGGTATTACTATAAAATGTCTCTTATATTACGACTACGATTCATTGTAATAGAAAATAGTGAATGTACACAACGCATAAGCCTTCCTTCCAACCCTCCCCTTCCTCTACTAAAATCGTTTTTATTGAAAATTTCATCTTGGGAATGTTAACAATTTAATTACCAGTTTATACATTATAAAAAGACATTCTAAGAATCACTGGTTCAAATTTTAGAATGGATTTTTAGCTTCTTAAAGCTGTATTGAAAATAATTCTCGACTTAATTTTTGCACCGTTTTTCAGCAGAGATTGTGCTTTATCAGAAACTTGCTATTACAGAGATTGTGGTGCCCTACTCGCTTGGCATTTTTGGTGATTCGGTTATATGCAGCCTGCCAGCTCTTTCATCAATTTCATAACGCGTCTGGATATCACGTACACTTGGGAGCGTGGTAGACTGGTGAAGACCCGACTCGACTGCTTAAGAAGCGATATGCAACTAGACTAATGTCAATCTCTTGGACCGCATTAAGAGTTATCGTGGGATGTTGTCTGATGTTGCTTACTCCAGAAGCCAGGACACTCGCAGCACCAAAAATAGCAAAACTGGATTGTTACGTTATTGTGATGACTAGAGGTGTTCACTGCAACATATATTTTACAAATAAATTTTTATAAATAAATTTTTAAAAAGTAAAAGAAATAGAGAATGGAGTTAAAAAGAAAATTAATTTATTATAAACAAAAAATAAATGCAATAAAAACTATTTTACCGTAAACAGAATGATTTAAGGGAGATAATAAAGGTTTTTATCCTAACAATTTACCGTAATTTAAAATAACATTTAAAGATATATTTTCTTTGGTCAATATCAAGACGCAGAAAAATCTATATTTAATAAGATATTGTCCGTTGTGGTTTGTTTGAAGAATGGTTTATTAGGCTTGACGTTCAGTGTGCTTATTTACGACAAGGTTTCATTTATTTCTCGTTATTTGGCCTGAGTTAGATTCTAGCAAGAAGGTCGTCCCAACTTCGCGTCCCTTTCAATTTGGTGTATGAATGAATAACTGGTTTTACAAAGGCATAGTCTTCTATTTATAGTGATCGCTGAAGAATGTTCCAGAAGCTAATAATTTAGAACCCGTAGTTTTTGGAACCTTCTGTAACCAACGAAAAAAAGAATACGTTTTTCAGTTATATTTTAAAAGTTTCCACAAACGCTTAAAAGGATAACTTTATTACCTTATATTAAAATAATATTTTTTATGCTATCTTATATATTATTTTAATTTATATGTTATTTATTTATTTATTTATTTTTTTGGTAAATTATATTATTTTGTGTAAGAAATTGGAATTTCTTCATATTTTAAGAAGAAAAGATGTCCTTATAGGATGAAGAAGAAAAATGCATGTCTTTCTCAAGAATATTAGTGGAATTGACTCGGTAATTCTGGTAGAACTATTCTATAAACCATTTGGATATGGCGGACACTAGGGAGTGTGGTAGACTGAAAAAAAAACTTTCTCGGCTTCGTATGAAGCGACATAACTGCACGCAGCCCTTTGGGAAACAGGCGTCAGAAGTTCCATGGTGTTGCCGACTCTAGAATCTAGAAAACTCTCAATACCCTAACTACCAAATCCATTCGAAGAAGTATGAAAAGTAAGAAAAAGAATCAGTCGTTTAACGTTAAATTTTACAAATCTAACTGAACGGTCTCTAAAAGTTGAACAATATATTTATTGAAGTGGTCTGTACTGTGAGATGCTACCAAATGTTATCCACTCTAGAGCTCGAGAAACTTAGAGCATCCAAAATATCAAAAGAAGAAGAAGAAGATGATGATGATGATGATGATGATGATGATGATGATGATGAATGGGTCATTTTACGTTAAAATTTACATATCAAACTGAACCTTCTCTAAAAATAAACAGTAGGTTTATCTAAGCAGTTTGCATTAATATCATGATTTGGTGTCCAATCAATGAAGTAGTACGAAAATTAAATAACAATAATTTGAATTTTCGCCGAGGAGCCCTCAGGAAATTGAAACTGCGTTGGGATCATTTAACGTTAAACTTACAAATCAAACTGAAAAAACCCGACTATAGATTTGACAAATCGATTTAACCAAAAATATCAGAATCTAATGTGTGCGTACTTAGTCGATTTACAATCGAACAAAAGAATGAAATAGAAAAATATGAGAAGGCGTGGCAGAATGTGTTGTCGTCTATGCGCACCAAATGATTATTCAGAAAAAGAAGCTCTTATTTAATTTGGATACAGATTCCCCCGTTGCGATTGCTTTCCAATTGATCTGCAAGGTAAATTTATTGAAAGAGCGGAAAAGTATCGAAACATATCAAATAAAACATGGCGTCTTATTTGACGTCATCGGAAGAGCCAAATAGACAAAGAGAGATGTCCAATCGACGGTGTTAGTGTGCTTTTACGTCATTTGAAGAAGGTCGAGTGGTTTCTTAGGAATGAGCTCAAGAGAAGAGTTATACGCATACATACACTAACGCAACACACTACACGCATACACACGCATATATATACATACACAGAAAGTACATACGCACGCTCAGCAAGCACATACATAGAAGGACACACACACTCATTAACTGGACGCACAAGACACAAGCATTTACATAAAATACATTTTCAACCACATAAAAAAACATCCATTTAAGGATAATATATTCATAAATAGAAAAAATATATACGCACGTGCATATACATAATTATTATTTCATGTATTACATAAAATTCCATATATAGATATATTTTATGGATCAAGTTTTAATATTTATTTCAACAGAGTTCAATAGGTGAGTGGAGCTCTCTAGTAAATTATACAAATATATTTATGGCAATTAAGCTACACAAAATTTTCCACGTTTCACCCCAGTAAAAACTAGTCAGATTAAATTTACACACACACACACACACACACACACATGTATGTGTATATATATATATATATATATATATATATATATATATATATATATATATATATATACGTAATTTGTTTTAATCCTGTAAGATTTTTTTTATCTACACAGTGATCACCACTTATCAAGGCCCGGAAGCCACTCAGGGATAAGGGTTATTGCAAGTACATTACTTTAGTGTGGAGATTTGATGAAGTGTTTACTTAAGGGGCGGTTCATTAGGAATTTGTTAACGTTGGACTTGAACACATCCAAGTTGTAGTCCGGTGGGAAGCAGGCAGACGGAACAGACTTCCACAGGCGTGCAGTTCTAAGAAAGAAGCTTTGTTCATGGAATCCGCGTTTTGATTTAGGCACAGATAAAGTGGGGGAAATTTTTCACAGTGGATTCAGCTAGACGGGTGTTTTTCGTAAAAGATTGGCGAGGGGGGACCAGAGATTGGAGTTCAGACGAGCACCTGCCATGGAAATAACGATAAAACAAGGATAGGCTCGCAACGTCTCTTTTGTGGGAGAGAGGTTGCAGGGTAGAAAAACGGGCATCCCCCACTAAGCCACGAAGTCTATTTTGTACTCTGTAATAAGTCCCCAAACGTACCCCTCCACCGTACTGTATATTGATACTCTATTGCTTACTGGGATAGCTTCCGTACATTCATATATGATCTACCTCTGCATTCCATGTTTAAAAAGGATGTGTCCTCTATAGTATCAGATCTGACCGAATGTTTAATTGTAGGCATAGACCGATTCATACCATCTAAAAAATTCCAACAAAAACCTAACAGCCAGCCATGGTTCTCCCCAGAATGTGCTTCTGCTATCGCGCACAGAAATCACTTTTTTCCATAACTACCAACGTAATAGATGTACTGAGACTACAGCTGCTTTCAGGAACGCCAGCAACCATTGTAAAAGGATAATAAAAAATAGAAGAGAGCTATATGCCCAGTCTGTTAAATCCAAAGTAGCTGAGCAGCGGCTTGGTTCCCACAAGTTTTGGCAAATAACAAATAGGATCCTGAACAGAAGTGGGCGTTCTATCTCATCCATTATCAATGGACCAGAGGTCATCTTGTCAGCATCAGATAAGGCCAAACTATTTGCAAAGAACTTTGCAGGTAATTCTACCCTATGCGACGAAGGCCATCAACTCCCCATATTTCCTCCTATAACACAGAACACGCTAGGTAACATACAAATATCTGTGCATGAGGTCGCCAAGCTAATCAAGAACCTAGATTCCAGTAAAGCAACTGGCCCTGACGGCATCCCAATTATAGTATTAAAAAAGCTTCAATCAGAACTTGCTCCCATACTTACGAAACTATTTAAGCGCTGCCTTAAGGAGAAGTGCTTTCCGACTCCCTGGAAGACCTCATCAGTATGCTCTGTATTTAAGAATTCAGGTGATAAGTCATCTCCCTCTCAGTACAGACCAATAAGCCTCCTGTGTGTCATGAGTAAGTTGCTGGAATCCATATTAAATAGAGAAATAGTCAACCACTTCAGCAGAAATAACCTTCTTAGTGACACACAATATGGTTTCCGCTCTGCAAGATCTACCGCAGATGTGCTAACAATTATATCTCACAGGATTAGTGAATCTCTTGAAAAAGGCTTCCTTTCTAGGGCAATTGCTCTTGACATATCAAAGGTATGGCATAAAGGCCTACTTCACAAGATCTCCAGCTACGGTATAACTGGAAATGTTTTCTCAATCATTAAATCATTTCTCTCTGATAGGCTCATATGAGTAGTGGTAGATGGACAAAAATCAGAGGCCTGCAGTATTAATGCTGGAGTCCCTCAGGGGTCAATCCTGGGCCCAACTCTCTTCCTGATCTACATCAATGATCTCCCTAAACACATACTTAAATCATTTGTTGACATCTATGCTGATGACACGACCATCTATGGCAACACGTCAAAGGCCGTAAATGACAAAGTTCTCTCTGATTCTCTCTCCTCTGATCTCGAGCACGTGGTTCAGTGGGGGAAGACGTGGCTGGTTACCTTTATGCATCTAAAGCCAAACTCCTATCTTTACATCATCAATGCTCTGATCCCCATCTGGCATCAATTGAAATGGATGGCTCTGATCTAGAAGAAGCCCCATGTTTTGACAAGCTTCTGGGTTTGACCTTTACTCCTGATCTGAAATGGAACACGTACATCAAGTCTGTTGCTAATGTCGCTGGAAAGATGGTGGGATCCTTCTACCGCTCCAGAAGATATCTCACTACTGATGCAATTCTCTATCTATATAAAAGCCAAGTACGTCCAAGGATGGAATACTGTTGCTATATCTGGGCAGGAGCTGCTAAAAATAGCCTATCCTGCCTTGACAGAGTACAAAATAGACTTCGTGGTTTAGTGGGAGATACCCTTTTCTCTTCGCTGCAACCTCTCTCCCACAGAAGAAACGTTGCGAGCCTACCCTGATTTTATCGCTATTTCCATAGCAGGTGCTCGTCTGAACTCCAATCTTTGGTCCTCCCTCGCCAATCTTTCACGAAAAACACCCGTCTAGCTGAATCCACTGTCAAAAATTTTCCCCACTCTTTATCTATGCCTAAATCAAAACGTAGATTCCATGAACAAAGCTTCTTTCTTAGAACTGCACGCCTGTGGAACTCTGTCTCGTCTGCCTGCTTCCCACTTGACTACAAACTGGATGTTTTCAAGTCCAACGTAAACAAATTCCTAATGAACCGCCACCTTAAGTAAACACTTCATTAAATCTCCACACTAACGTACTGTACTTGCAATGACCCTGAGTGGTTTCCGGGCCTTTATAAGTTAAAAAAAAAATGACATGCAGAACATCCTCAGTAGCTTCCCTGATGCATGTAAGGCTTTCAGTCTACCAACAAAGACTGAAATTATTCACCAACCGTAACCAAACGCTACGCCCTGTTCACAACCAGTGGTATATGTTGATGGTGACGCTTTGAAAACAGTGTCTTATTTTACATACCTCGGATCTGTTGTGTCTGATGATGCTAAATTTGAAAAGGACATCCAAAGTAGAATTAATAAAGCTAGTGAGGCATTTGGTAGGTTGCGACACAGACTCTGGAACAGTCAAGGTGTGTCTTTAAAAGTGAAGGTTGCAGTCTACAAATCTGTTGTTCTGCCTACTCTTGTGTATGGTGCTGAAACGTGAACCTTGTAGCGCAAGCATTTCCAGCTACGGTATAACTGGAAATGTTTTCTCAATCATTAAATCATTTCTCTCAGATAGGCTCATAAGAGTAGTGGTAGATGGACAAAAATCGGAGGCCTGCAATATAAATGCTGGAGTCCCTCAGGGGTCAATCCTGGGCCCAACTCTCTTCCTGATCTACATCAATGACCTCCCTAAACACATACTTAAATCATTCGTTGACATCTATGCTGATGACACGACCATCTACGGCAACACATCAAAGGCTGTAAATGACAAAGTTCTCTCTGATTCTCTCTCCTCTGATCTCGAGCGCGTGGTTCAGTGGGGGAAGATGTGGCTGGTTACCTTTAATGCATCTAAAACCAAACTCCTATCCTTACATCATCAACGCTCTGATCCCCATCTGGCATCAATTGTGATGGATGGCTCTCGTCTGGGTGAGGCCTGGTGTTTTGACAAGCTTCTGGGTCTGACCTTTACTCCTGATCTGAAATGGAACACGTACATCAAGTCTGTTGCCAAGGTCGCTGGAAAGATGGTGGGATCCTTCTACCGCTCCAGAACATATCTCACTACTGATGCAATTCTCTATCTATATAAAAGCCAAGTACGTCCAAGGATGGAATACTGTTGCCATATCTGGGCAGGAGCTGCTAAAAACAGCCTATCCTGCCTTGACAGAGTACAAAATAGACTTTGTGGCTTAGTGGGGGATGCCCTTTTCTCTACCCTGCAACCTCTCTCCCACAGAAGAGACGTTGCGAGCCTATCCTTGTTTTATCGCTATTTCCATAGCAGGTGCTCGTCTGAACTCCAATCTCTGGTCCCCCCTCGCCAATCTTTCACGAAAAACACCCGTCTAGCTGAATTCACTTTTAAAAATTTCCCCTACTCTATATCTGTGCCTAAATCAAAATGCGGATTCCATGAACAAAGCTTCTTTCTTAGAACTGCATGCCTGTTGAAGTCTGTTCCGTCTGCCTGCTTCAAGTCCAACGTTAACAAATTCCTAATGAACCGCCACCTTAAGTAAACACTTGATCAAATCTCCACACTTACGTAATGTACTTGCAATAACCCTTATCCCTGAGTGGCTTCCGGGCCTTGATAAGTGGTGATCACTGTGTAAAAAAAAAAAAGCAGATAAATCAGATTGATTCCTTTACATATGAGATGTCTGCATTCTATTTGCAACGTTGGATGGCAGGATCGTGTTCCAAATAGTGAAATCACTGGTATTGGATCATTTTTGATCAGGATACAAATGCGGTGGTCGGCTCATCTTGTAAGAATGGATGACTCAAGAGTCCCGGAGCAACTTTTTTTATGGGCAACTGATAAATTCTTTCCGCCCAATAGGGCGTCTCCTGCTTCGTTACAAGGATAAAGCGTTGTGAAATTTCTCTGATCTGGGAGAGTGCTACAGGGGATCAAAGCGAATGGAGGAAGATGTGTTTTCCAGGGACCAGAGAATTTGAACATAACCGCCTTCGTCACAGGGACGCCCTTCGTGCAAATATGAAGGCAAAGAACCAGAAAAATGCACCAAAAAATGAATATGTATGCCACTGTGATTTCAAGCATGCAGCAAAGCAGTGTTACCTGTTCACTCGACGAGGAATCTTTGACCGACGAGCATATGCAAGTTCACCATCTGCAGAGGAGTGTGCCAGACGTCTGCAGGATTGCAATTATGCATGTGGTGTCACAAAGCTTAGGAGCTGCTGAAAATTCCATACTGAACCCTTATTCGTCGTCTTCGATGAGAGAATACACACACATATATATATATATCACAAATCAAATAAACCCATTATATATATATATATATATATATATATATATATATATATATATATATATATATATATATTATTGGTTTATTTGATTTGTGATTCTTTTTTAATGTATACTTAAAATGCCATTAAATATTATTGATTTCTTGAATTTAGATAAATTGTTTTAATATTAAATTATAACTTTGATTAAGATGAATATTGATTTTATGTTGCAACTACACCATAAAAGCGAAATTTGGAAGACGAAAAATTGATTTAAAAAGAATGGTTATTTTTGTGTCAATTTCTACCAAAAGCAATGATATCTACTTAACTGGCATGTTAGAAGTACTTAAATATTACCGTATTATTAAAAAAAAAAAAAGCTTTCGATCTTTATCGTAAAAAAAAAAACTCGCCATATTTCTCTGGGAACACGTGACATAATAACAAGGCAAGTAAGTCATAGTTATGATTGCTAACGCATAATTTATTGAAAAATTGACAATAGTTCACACCATTTACTTTCCCTTCGAACTTTCTTTTAGCCAATTTTCGCAAGTTGGCGTTAAAAAATATTTTCTTTAATAATTTTTTCTAAAAATCTTTTTCATAATTTTTCAATATATGCATTACTGTAACATGACAATTAAGTATAGACCATTAGTTTGCCTTGAAATTGAATATTAAACATTTTTGAATTTCGCAGTTGTAGTATAGTTGGACCGATTTCATTATTACTACGAATTGCTGGATGCTTTATTCTTGATATATGAGAAATATTTTTTAATTAATTGTTAAGCGTTTTATTTATTTTTTGTTTTCAAATAGCAACTATAAATTCATGCTTTTTTGTACTTAAAAATATAGTAGTTTTTTTATTTATGAAAGTCTCAAAATCTTACAAAATTAAAACAAAGATGTACTTTCATTATTCATTTAGGTTTGAAAAAAGAAAACACAAACGGTTGTTCAAAAATCGTTATGTCACTTTTGCTGTTCCATTGAAACTTCGTATTGTTTACACAACGTCGTTGATTCTGTACACATCCTTTTGGAAGCCCCTAAAGAGCATCATATTTATTTATATATGTGTCACAAAAGATCATACAAACACTGATACCATCGGTTTCAAAGCAAAGGAAACCAATATCTGGTCGCCTATGTCAGACTCTCTTCAGTTTCAGTTCATACCTATCTCCTCGGAAATTTCGTGTTTACAGCGTGCGAGAATATTAGTGAAACACGCACAACGCTATACGTGTCTTAACTTAAAAACGAAAAAATGGGTTAAGAAGGAAAAGTAATCAGTTAATACAAAAAAAAACACAAGATAGATTTTTAAAAAAAAAACTACACGTGTTAGATATTGGCAGGCAACCTTGAAAAGAAAAAACATTCGATGGTTTTCACACAAGCAAATGGATTCAATGTGAAGAATGCGGGACTTTCCACCATTGTCTAAAGGAATGCATAATTTGGCCCAGAAATATGTGCGAGGATATCGGTCAAAGGTTGAAACTAGACAAAGGAAATATTAAACATTCCAATAGGAGAAGAATGTTTTTATAAATGAAATCGTCACAAAGAAAAAGTCAGTCGATCAGAGAGAGCGCGGTTCGTCACCATTTCTTCGCCCGCCAACAGCTGACACAACCACGTACCCCACCTCATGCGCCTTTCAGAAATGTCAAAACGCGGAGTAATACTTTATCATTAAAAAGTTGATTTGTCGGTGTGAAGTAAAAGCAATATTTTTTTTTTTTTTGTAGATAAACGTGTGTTGTGATTTTTACTTCTCTGTCCATGTGCGTATATATTTGTACAGGCGACAAGACTAGAGGTTTACATTTATATAGACTGGACAAACGTATTTTGAACAACCAGCCGCAGTGAATACATAGCATTTGTTATCCAAAGAAAAGATCTAATATCTCAATAAAGACGACGGATGAAGGAGTACGAGAAAGAGAAAAAGAAAAGAGGACAGAGATGTTGACAATGAGCACATAGAAAAACGAAAATGTGCAAGTACACGGACATGTTGTGTTAAATATTAGGCGGTCCAGCTATACGAAGCACGGACGTTCGTGAACAATCGCTACGGCTTTACGAACGGTCGATATTTTAATCAGCCCGCGAGCCTGATAATGTAAACTCCATTTTTTATATGATAGACATAGCTTTCGAATTTACCCAAAGGCCTGCTGTTACTTTCCTCTTATCCACCTAACCGAATTTGAATACTATGGCCGCAAAAACTCAATCAAAATATAATCATCTTCATTTCTACGTAAAATATTTAAAAAAATAAACATGAAACATAATTTGATCGATCCACCAGCGACAGACATTAGGCGGGGACAACTTCAAAGGGACAATGTTGTCGTAGTCAGCTTTCTAGTTCATTGCATTTGTACGTACCTAAATATATATGTTTGCAACTATTTGTACTCGTATGTATGGGTATATGTGTTTCGTTTTTTGCTTGTGTGTGTTGTTCATTTGCGATACTATTTCCAATAACAGTTTCAAACATACACGTCATAATTTCATTCATGTCACGTCGATTGGTTTTTTTTTGTTTGTTTGTTTGTTTGTTTGTTTGTTTTTGTTTTTTGTTTTTTGTTTTGTTCTTTTTTGTTTGTTTTTTTTTTTTTCATTTTGAAGTATTTTGACGTTCTCTTGAGGAAAACTAATTTTTGTTACGTGTTCTTTTAATTTTAGATTTTCTTTGGTTTTTCTTATTTCTCAAATATTTATTTTTATTATGGCGTTTACTATTAAGGTTGACAGGTGCAGCATATGCAATTTTCTTTTATTTGTCACTACTGGCCTTCGCCATCATGCCATGTGTCATCATAACACAATTCGTCGCACGGGGTCAAATGAGTTGCCGGCCTTTGCCATAGAACCATGTATGGTGGAAAATATGCTTCGGAAAGCATTCATTAAGTATAACATTTGACATTTTTCTGATTTTTTTAGATGGGGATTACTATTTCATATTATTTATTATTAATATTATTAAAAATCACCAAGTTTCCCATTAATTCGTTGGTTGTTGCTGATAGCTTAACACAGCTGCCTTGTATTTATAAAAAAAAAAAAACTAGTCTAGGTTCCCGGCGTTGCCCGAGTGTTTGGATGTGTGTCTTGAGCAAAAAAAAAGGTGGTAGTAGGCAGGCAGGCTCGAACCCGTACCGCGAAGGAGGAAAAGAACGTGAAAAGAAAACGTGGCGTCTTTTCCGTTGCGTCCATTGCTAAACCGGAAATGACGAAGGTTTAAATGAAGGGTAGTCAATCAAAAGGAGGGGATGACTTTCGAAAATATCGGCGAAAAAAAGTGACCTCTCCTTGTAAAAAAGTTTAAGGTGAAGGAATTAACGTTTTTAGCCAATTTTCGATATTTGCCGCCCGAAGGGTCGAGCTTCAAAACGATATTGATCTGGTGAAAATCCGTCGCCTCTGTCGAAAGTTTTAGGCAAACATACAAACATACATACATACATACATACATTTAAACAGACAGATGAGATTTATATTATAGATGATTCCAACAACGTTTTTATTAATAAATAATACCTGTTACTAATATAAATTATTATTATTATTATTATTGTTATTATTATTATTATTATTATTATTATTATGTATATTCAACGCGTGTGATTAAATGTGAATGTGCAAATGTGTCAAAACTTCTCATTTTAATTATATTGTTGACCTTCAAACGAAATTTGTTAGATGTCATTTTCCATAGAATGGCTACACATCTCCATGCACTAAAAATATCAGACTATCTGTTAGTTATCTTTCGTGACGTTTTGCCAGGTCGCGTTGCCACTGTTTAATGTCAAATGATGGATACATGTTTGCTATGACCATTGGCTACAGTAAAATATAACAGACGCGAAAAGAAACTATAAAACGATAGAGGCTAGAGAGAGACTTATTTGCAAGGTAGCAGAAATTTAAACAAATGTTCATTATATGTACACGCCTCATAAATATGTGAATGATGCCGCATGTACATGTATGTAAGTGTTTATGTTTGCAACTATTTGTATGTATGGGTATATATGTTCCGTTTTTGTTTTTGTTTTTTTTTTTGTGTGATTCATTTGCGATACAATTTTCAATAAAAGTTTCAAACATACACGTCATAATTTCATCCATTTCACTTCGGTTGTTGCTTTTTTTTGTTGTTGTTTTTTTTTCACTTTGAAGTATTTTAAGTATGGATGAGACGATTCCAATATTTTTCTCGATTCCGATACAATTACTGATTCCGATTCTTTGCAAATCTCTAAATATTTAACCGTATATTTGTTATTTTTCCTCTAGTTACCGTAAAAACGCATGTTAAATATGCAGATATTTTCCTAAACGTAAAAATACGCTTGTGGGGGATGTCCTCTCGATTTTAGTTTTGCTAGTAGTTTAAAAATCAATAAATATTTATTAGTTTATCATTATTACCAGCTGAAACGAAATCAAGTAAAAAGACAATTTAAAAAAAATCGTTTTGGTATTGGACAATAGGAACAAATGTTTTCGATTCCGATACCGATTCCGATACCCTCAAATGTTCCGATTTTTCCGATCCGCGATTCCGATTCCGATTAATCGTCCCGACGCTAAACATAGCACATCGGTGTCGTTAAATGATTTCTGGTGTGCCGCTAAGAAGTTATAGGTGGAAGTTACAAGTTGCTAAGGATGAAAAATAGCTTTCGTACCGTTATAAGCGAGGTTGTCTGTATCAATAAATATTAACTCACACATTTCTTTTACTTACGTGATATTGGTGCTAAAATAATAAAGAAATGAAATAAAATGTATAATAAATTGTTTAAATTGTTAGATATTTTGCGTTTTTCGCTAATCTATATAACACTTACGTTTTATAACATTACGGTTTGAAAAAAGCCCAAATGTAATTTTTGAAGGTCAAACTGCTTCAAAAAAGCAAAAATTCGTTAATGTTATGTTAAAAACGCAAACCTGGCAAACCTGGACAAGAATATGAGAATGACATCCCTTTGATGTAGCCTTGTTTTCGAATATCATTATAATAATAAATGATCATTGTTAGTGTGAGAAAGGAAACTCGTAGCAATTTTGAAGTGCAGTGGAGTTTTTTTTTTTGGGGGGGGGTCACTGAAAAAAAAAAGAAGTCAGCCAAACGTTACGTGAAAAAAGAGCACTTGAAAGAAACAGGGGAAAAAATAAGAAAATTATCTGCCAATAGGTATTAAACCGAATGAATAAATTAAATATTGTCTCTTATAGTGTTATTTCATTATTTGTATTGAACTATGTAGCACAATATTACTTTCTGAGTATTTATTAGTACTTATCAATACACATTATTTGGGTCAGTTCTAGATTTAAAATACAATGGACACTATTTTCACAGGAGTGTTAATAAACTCATATTTGCTGCGTGTTGTTGGGGTTCTTTTCTGTCCCGAATACTAATTTTTGCGCTATCCATAAAAAGTATTAGCTTTATCTAAACATATTTGTTGATTAAATAACATTTCTCATTCCATGGAATATCCACGGTCCTGCTTGTAAAATAAATATTGGAAAGCGCCCATGTGCCTTATATCATTTATCACCCTCGTTTACAATATTAACAGACTGTTTGTGGGTATTACTTCTTTAATATTTAGGTGTTGTGAATTAAGGTTTTACTTGGAGAAATAAAAAAAAAACATGATTGAGCAACTTTTGGGGGGGGGGTTATTTATTTATTTATTTATTTATTTTTCAATTTCAGATTCAATATAGAAGCGCGGACAAGGAAAACATGCAGCGACAAATTTTGCACAAACATTAAACATGATATGAATAAAAAAAAAACTAACAGAATGAACCCCCCCTCCCTCCTAGGAGTGCTTTTCGGGTTAAAATGGCTAAAATTGACACTTCTGTGCTTATTAAAAAAAAAAAATGATGTCTTGGATTTTTATAAAAATTTCTGAAAGTTGTAACTAACTGATTTCTATATAATTTTGTTTGTTTATGTTTCGCGATAACTCTTGGGTGTGCCCCAGGGACTCTTTTAGGGCTAATAAAATCATTTCATTTTGGGGACTAGTATATTTGTCCAAAATTTTTCGGTGTATGTCTATTTAGCAGTTTTGCATGATGCTGCACACAAATTTAAATATGTTAAGGCCTTGGGGACTTTGGGGGCTAAATCGGGAGGGGGGGGTAAATGATGGACTTAGTCATTTCTTTTTATGCATGATGCAAAACTCAAATGTATATATGTTAAGGACTAAAACGGCACCGTTTGTTCATTTTCACCAAGATTTGACGTCCTCTGGGGACTTTTGGGAGATAAATAGTAGGGGAGCGGCGCAATGCTGAACTTAGTCATTTTTTTTATGTCTCGTTCACGGTGCATTCACGGGGGACCATGCATGCTTCACTAGTTTGTTTGTTTTTTACATTTTTCACTCCAAACAAGGCATATTGTCACTTGGACGTAAGGGGTTTACAGGTGACTATGTAAGGAGATGAGCGAGATGTCAGTTTATATTACATTTGAATTTTAACATGTCAGTCCAGTCAGGGAAGAAGGAAACAGTGAAGGAATTCCAAAGTCTAGCAGTCCGAGGGAAGAAGCTATTAGAGTAGAAGGCTTTCTGGCATCTCGAGACCTCTACAGTGAAAGGGTGAATTTTTGTTGCTGAACGGGTTTGTCAGGAGTATAAATGTCGAGTTAGTACAAGAGCAATTAGTTCATCGAAGCACATTCCATTAAAATACTTTTAACACAGGCACAGGGATGCAACATCGCTGCGATGGGACAGGGCCTCAATAGTGGGCTGGGAAAATTTAAAGAGTTCATTAGTGTGCCGCCATATCCAAAAGGTTGGGAACCACAATTCTAAATCAAAGCATTTTAAGATCAATTCTAGAAATAATAGTAAAAAAACTGAATTTTGAAAAATATTTTTGAGATCTAGATGATGTAATATATAGCATAACCACGTTGACATACCGGTTCTCGATAGATCACAGAAGTAGAGCAACGTTAAGTCTGCTCAATACTAGATACGTTACCATTTGAGAGTACCAGGCGATGTATGTAAGGGAACATCGGCTTGTCCCCTGCAACAACGGCAAAAACCTAACGTCCTCATCGCTCTTAACAGGAATATACATACAACAGAATAACGCTGGTGAACTTAATATTCCCATGAAACTTCCTCCTCCGGTGGAAGTCGGTTCAGCTTGTGTAGAGTGAATGCCGTTTAATAATGATGTGACGTAATATTTAAAAGATTTTGATTTGTTTAATTATATTATTTATTACTGTGCGATTTCTTTTGTGAAGTTGATATAAGACGATTGATTAAAAAAAACGCCCAAAGAGGCATTATAAATAAATAAATAAATAAATAAATAAATAAATAAATAAACGTGTTGATGTCTGAAATCGTTGGCGTCATTTATATTTTGACGTAGGCGTTCTTGTTGCCATGGCAATGTTTGGCTTGTCTGTTTGCATGCGTCAATAAACTTGTCGATTTAATCAACGCGTCACATTGCACATTCTATTATGGGAAAGAGGAAAAAGGAGTAAGGGAAATATAACAT
>NC_136496.1:70092298-70174798 GCF_053919585.1 Euprymna scolopes
AGCACTTTTGAAGTAAATACTTAAAGTTTACGCATAAATCTATACTTTCGTATATTAAATTTATCTGAGTAAATGAAGTAGTTATATATATATATATATATATATATATATATATATATATATATATATATATATATATATATATAATTTCAGTCATTAAATGAATTTAAAAATTTTATGACATGAAATGTTTGAGTTTCAGATCAAAAGATTTTTATTATTCTATGTAAGAGAAAGAATACATTAGAAATATTTTAACTCCTTATCCTATAGGATTTCGATGTCTACCATCTCTTCAGAGGAGCAAATATTAGCAAATCGTTGTAATGGTTTACACCTTATTTGTTAAAGTCAGTGAGTGTAAACCATTATAACTATTTGCTAATATTTTCTCCTCTGAAGAGATGGTAGAAATCGAAATCCTATAAGATAAGGAGTTAAAATATTTCTAATGATTCTTTGTTTTGCATAGAATAATAAAAATCTTTTGATCTGAAACTCAAACATTTCACGTCATAAATTTTGAAATTCATTGAATGACTAAAATTTGATTTATTTGCTCTATCTTGTATATCGAGCAATTCTTATTTAGGTGGGATAATACTTATTGAATATCACTGCCAGTAATATCTTGTAAGTCTTATAATCACAGGTTTCCATACCAGCTGATTGTTGGATAATTTAATTCTGAATGTGTATATATATATATATATATATATATATATATATATATATTTAAATAAGGGGGTAGTCACCAACAATGTGTATTTTTTAACATTATTTTATTATTCCGTGTCTTGGTTTTTCATTGAGAATTTATGTGTGGATGATCATTGTAATAATGTTTTTTAAATCATTGAAATCGTTTTTAAATCATTGAAATCGTTTTTAACGCGTTTCAGACGTTCTGTGAAGCGTCCTCTTCAGAAATTATTTTCAAAATGCGTTGGAGATGTAAAAATAGCATTTTCGTAGTTCATTTGAAATGTTTCCAAGAGGTGGAAACGTGTGTCTATTCATTGGAATGTTCAATTGTTAGATACTTTAAACCTACCAATGAATGTAGCAATTGTTAGATACTTTAAACCTACCAATGAATGTAGCAATTGTTAGATACTTTAAACCTACCAATGAATGTAGCAATTGTTAGATACTTTAAACCTACCAATGAATGTAGCAATTGTTAGATACTTTAAACCTACCAATGAATGTAGAAATTGTTAGATACTTTAAACCTACCAATGAATGTAGCAATTGTTAGATACTTTAAACCTACCAATGAATGTAGCAATTGTTAGATACTTTAAACCTACCAATGAATGTAGCAATTGTTAGATACTTTATTGACTGATTATATGCATTAATTATTATAGGTGGTGTTTTCTATGGTGTGAGAGAATGACCCTGTGTTTAAAATTAAATTATGTTCTTTTAAGTTTACTTTTTAATGGCGATACATTATAGAAACCTGTACGTTGTTTAATTGTGCTTGAATTTACGATAAGCGCTGATTCAAGAAGTCTCCGTTGCAGCTTGTTTGAAAAATATTTAACTATTTTTGCTTGTTTGAAGTCAAAATTATAATTATGCTGCAATGAATGAAAGAATAACGCATTCAGAAAACTGCTATTTCTTATATCTCTTTTATGTTTATTGGGCCTTGTCTCTAATGCACGTTGGGTTTCATCAACTTATATATGATGGCAATTTTGGCAAGAAACAGTGTATATGCCTGCATTGGAAATTGGTTTGTTTTAGATATGTTTTGCTGTTTTTAATGCTTGTTTTATAGTTTGTGATGTGGTTTGTATGATTGGAATTCCTAGTTTGTTTAGTGTATTGCAAATTATTGTATTATTGGTGCGTGTAGGTGAAAGAAGATGTCTGTTTATGAGAGAAGTGTCTGGTGTATATGATTTTTGCTTATTTATCCTGAAAAATATTTGTGTTTTTAAGCATTTAATATAAAATAGGGTTTTCAAAGTATTTGTGAGGTATTTGAATTCTTCATCCAGATATTCTGAACTGTAAATTCTGAATGCACCTAAGTAGAAACCAATTACCATACTTGTTTTTATTTTGTTATTATGGCGTGAGTAGAAATGTATGTAATCATTTTTGTGTGTAGCTTTTCGTTGAACTTTGAAGGATAGTTTATTATTAGATTTTATAAGAATATGTCTAGAAAAGGTAATGAGTGATTGTTTTCTGTTTTATTAATGAACACATAACTTGGTTTGTTCCTTTGTTATCTCTTTCTTTCTCTCTTTCTTTCTTTCTCTCTCTCTCTCTCTCTCTCTCTCTCTCTTTATATATACATGTGTGTGTGTGTGTGTGTGTGTGTGTGTGTGTGTGTGTGTGTGTGTGTGTGTGTGTGTGTGTGTAAATTATGGAAAAATATTCCAACATAATGGGAATGAAAATGGAACAAACAAATTTATTTATATATCCGTCAACGTTTCATCTTCATTAAGACTATGGAGCACGTCCATCAAATCCATTGCCAAGGTCGCCGAAAAAATAGTTGGATTATTGTACCGTTCTAGTAGATATCTCACTTCTGATGCAATCCTCTACCTGTATAAGAGCCAAGTATGTCCTAGAATGAAGTTCTGTTGCCTCATCTGGGCAAGAGCTAGTCGGAGGGCCTATCTTGCCCTGACAGAGTTCAAACCCGGTTTCAAAACCTGGCGGGTGATGTCTTTTTTTCTTCTCTTCCCTGCAACTTCTTTCCCACAGAGACGTTGTGAGTCTGTCTCTGCTCTATCGTTATTTTTTATGGTGACTGCTCGTCTGAGCTCCACTCTATGGTCTCCCCTTGTCAAACTTTCACAAAAACACTCGTCTAGCTACAACCGCTATCACCAATTTCCCCACTCTCTATCTGTGCCTAAATCTAAACGTGGATTCCATGAACAAAGCTTCTTTCCTAGAACTGCCCACCTGTGGAACTCTATTCCGCTAGCCTGCTTTCCAGCTGACTACAATATGGTTGTCTTCAAGTCCAATGCAAACAAGTTCTTGCTGAGTTGTTCCTTTAAATAATCAAATTATACCAAATTTCAACTACTAATGATTACTACACTTTTGTCCTGGTTGCTACCGTACACCCATTAACACTTATCCTCGAGTAGCCTTTGGGCCTTGATAAGTGGTGACATCCATGTAAAACAAGATGATTGATTTCAAGAAATAATATACAAGTACAATCTTATCTATATATCTATAAAAGTGTGTATGAAGACACTTCTCAACTAATATACTCAACGAATTTTTTATCTACAGACTTGAAATTTAGTATATTATGTGGAAGACGATTTTATCGATTTTCATCCGAAAAAAAAAAAAGTCTGCTAAGAGGTCGAAATTGAAAAATTGATACATGGCGGATGGGGGGTGGTCATCGGATTTTTATTTGTCTGTCAACTGTTTCACGAATGCGCATGCGAGAATCGTTCACATCACAGATTACTTATGTTAATAATAAGTAGGTTTGAAAACTTTTAAAGATCGTATCAAGATGGCCTAATGTTTATCGTACTTGACTTTGTGTCTTTAGTTTTGATTCCGATCTCAGCTCGGGTATTATTTTTTTTTTTTTTTTTTGTATTTATAAGAAGTGAACAGTTTAGAAAAAAAAATAATACTCGCATGCGAATGCCTCAGTTTCTTTCCATTTTTTTTTTTTTTTTTTTTTTTTTTCAAAGGAATTTAATGTCACGGTTAATACCTACGGTATTATTGTTTATAATAAATTAGAATTCTGTATTAATAAGGATATACTATTTATGCGTATTTTAAGACCGGGCAAGGTCGAACGGCCTGCTAGTATTTTGTATGTTGATTGCAGTTGTCTTTTATTTTTCAAATCATCTTGGGAAATTCTTGAAACCAAGATGAAACTAATAATAATATATAAATAATTGATTTAGGTTTTTCCTTTTTTTATATATATATCTTTTTTTTTTTTAATTTTCTTTCTGTGTTCTAACTGGGGATGGGGCATCCGTCCAAATGCTAAACATTCGCGCGCTATCTCATACATTCCAACCGAAATATTTTTTAAAAGATTCTAACCATCTCTTTAAGTACAATTGTTTGAATCATTTTTGCACTTAGTTCACCGGGTATATTTGCCAGATAGTTTTTGAAATTCTTTTTCGTGATTCGAGTTGCTCATTATAATTACTAGAATGCTGGCAATCTTCACAAAAGTCCAGTTTCTTTTCATGTCGTACCTAAGATCTTGGTATTTCGTTATCGTTACCTTCTCAGCTGCGTTTCACTCAGTATCATTGGGAACACTAACTTCTACTAAGGTTGCTTCTTTCTTCTACTTGTTCTATATCACCATGTCAGTTATAATAGCGCTTTTCTTTCTTTCTTTTTTTTTTTTTTTTTGTACATAGCTGTGTTAATTGCATAATCATAGCGGATGGTGCATGACTTCTTTTCAACTGTTCTTTCTGGTAAACATGTTCCAGTACTGGCTGCTACATTCGATTTTCAATTTCTGACAGATGCTCCAGTGGAGATATTCACATACTTCATTGTGTTGCATTGTATAGTATTTTTTTTTTATTATTATTATTATTATTATTATTATTATTATTATTATTATTATTATTATTATTAAGAAAATAAAAATTTACGATTTTTATCGATTTTAATATTAAATGTATCCATTACAAGGCTGATTTTGATCTCAATAGTTCGAATTGAGTTATCTCTCTCTTCTTTATTCAGTGTGGTCACCACTACCGAGATACATGGACTACTAAAGAATAATGCATCTCGCTTCGTCTTAGTTTTAACGAAAAAAAACTACTCGATCAATTTACGTGATTTTTGGAATATAATATCATTCTGTGACGAGTACTCATAAAGATCTTTCTCGATTTTTGTTTTCTAAATAAGTGCAACTCTGAATAAGCATTAAAAATACTTTTAAAAGAGTAGCTGAGGAAAAAAAAACGCATGTAAAAAGAGGGGCTGTACGATAAGGAAACTTTTTACAGAATCTCCTAGAGCTGTCTAATTTTATTAATCCTTCAGACTGAGATCGATGTGTTAAATATTTTTAGCAGAATCGTCCATAGAGTAATCGTGACGATTGTTGAAGTAAAAATGAAAAAGAAAGTGAAAGTGGTGGCCATACAGTAAAAGATTATCTTGTACAAATTTGTGTTAGATATTGGCAAACAATCCAGGAAAGAAAAAAAAAAAATTCGACGGGTTGCACACACGCAAATGGAATATATGTAAATAATGCGGTACTTTCCACCATTGTCTAATGGAATGCATAATTTGACCCAGAAATATGTGAGAAGATATCGATCAAAGGTTGAAACAATAGACAATAGGAAATATTAAACATTCCAATAGGAAAAGAATGCTTATATAAATAAAGCGTCACAAAGAGAAAGCCAGTCAGTCGGTCAGAGAGAAGCAAGACTGTCACAATTCTTCACCGCCCGACATCCGATACGACCATGCAATCCCCTCCTGCCTCATACGCTTTTTAGATAACTTGAAAATGTCAGTAATAATTTATAATCAAAAGTTGATTTGTCGGTGTGAAATTTTTTTTAAAACTATATTTTTTTTATAGATCAACTTTTTACTTCGCTGTCAGTGTGTATACATTTACACCAGCGACAAAAGTAGATGTTAGCAATTATAGACTCGACAAACCGGCCGAATACATAACATTTGAAATAGTGTTTTCTTCTTTTGTTTGTTGTTGTTGTTGTTGTTGTTGTTGTTGATGATGTTGTTGTCGTGTGTGTGTGTGTGTGTGTGTGTGTGTGTGTGTGTGTGTGTGTGTGCTTTTACCAACTGGATTTTATTGTTGTCATTCTTGTAGAAAGGTCCACATGAAGCTTTCCAACATTTCTAAGTAAAAGTAGAGCTATGGAAACGATTAGATTCGAACTTTATCCACTACGCCATCGGCCCATAGTGAATAAATCACCTTGCAACTTTACAAGTTAATTTTACACTTTTCTGAGGGTTGAAGGTTCGATCCTCAATGCAGGCAACACTCAAGATACAATTGCGAATTACTTAGGATGTTTACTCAGCCATGCCTGGCGGAGTGAGAATATGATACCCCCGTGGATTAAATAAAGGATTCTGTTCGAAATAAATGCAAAATTCCGAGTTTGATAGAAAAGTTTCCTGGAGTTCGACATAAAGTCTCTCGAGTTCCACAAGATTCATCTGAAGAAGGTTGGAGGTTACATCGACCGAAACGTTGTGAAAATAGGACCCAATATTAAGACAGTAGTCTGAAGAATTTAAATAATATGAATAATCAATCCTCATCTAAAAAAATCAGAAACGAAAATAACATTGCTAGTTACGTTGTGCGCATGCGCCTCTTTCTTAACAGAGGCGGCACCCTTTACATGTTTTATCTGTTTAAAGTGTAGCCGGAAAGAGAGAGAATCACTTATGTTCGGATGTCACGCAATCTACGATAAAATTTGGATGTGTAGCAACATCAGCGGCCAGGTGACGGTGGCTAAGTGCTTAACGACATGGATTCACTATATTATATATTGCTGTATATTTTAGAATCCTTTGAGATGACGCTTCATAATTTCTGTATTGATTTTATTTTTATTTTTATTTTTATTTATTTATTTATTTATTTATTTTTTTTTTTTTTTTTTGCAGACTGTTATTCTCATATTCATAGTTGTCTCACCACGTTTCGGCCAACTATATTTCTGGCCTTCTTCCGATGGTTAAATCAATACATGGATTAACAGGTTCGAATCCAGTTCGTTACACAGAAACGATTTCACTTAGAGATATTTGAAACTTTCACGTGGTTTCTCCTGTAAGTGCCCGATACATTTCAAAAAAGAATTCTAACTAGAAAGATATCGGAGAAACGAATGCCAATATAAATTATTTGATTCTGCTAAAATGTTTTTGATTACTGATGAGGGTATGACCCCAAAGATTTCGACGATCTTACTTATAACTTACGGTTAAGACAACCAATCAGAAGCCTCCAACTTTATTATAAAAATATCGAATTTTGGATTCAATTCAGTTCACTGTCAACCTCCGTCTTGACAAGACTGAATCGTAACTGTATTGATTCTTCGCCGCCATCTTTGTTATTAAGAATTACTCAACACTCGAGATCGTGGCTGGATTGATTCTTCAACGGTTTGATTTACTACCGCCATCTTTGTTCAGCATAATGTCTCAACACTTAACAGATTCATTCGAAATGAATGAATGCTGATCAACAAGAAGAACAATGGAGGACCACAACCAATCAAAATAAACCCGTTTTGGGATTTATTTGAGTTTCTAAGTTCGCGTCCGCTTATCAATTTTACATGTGGGGTTTGAAACAATTTTCATTGGTTGATAATACTTAAATATAGTCTCGTGAAAACTTATTTGCTTTTTGAAGTGATAAAGAGCTGGGATTCAAAAGAAGATGAGAACAAAAAAAGTAGCTATTCGAGCCATTTACTTTTTGTTGTTCATTCGAATCGCTTCGTGATTCAGTCACTACAATATAAGAATGGATTGCTTTCTTAATCAGGATCCTTGAACCTTAGAATGAGCCAACGACGCTGCAATTCAAGTTGAGATTAGACAGGTGTTTGGACTAGTGTATTCTTTCCTGTGTATATTTTTATCACCTTTACCTTACATAGTAACAGAAGCATGTTTGTTTTATTTATTTATTTGTGGCAAATATATTCAATTCAATTCAAACAAATAGCGCTCGTGTGAAACGACCAGGTGCGCATATGCCTATAGGCGTTTTCTATTTTCAAGATGAAAATGACTTTGTGTGTGTGTGTGTGTGTTTTTTTTTGTTTGTTTTTTTTGTTTTTTTAGGTTGTTGTAGTAGTAGTAGTAGTAACCGTTAACATATTATGTGTGTACTTTATTTTTAGTAGAAACATAAAGTTATTGACATTTGTTTTTACCTCATCGAAAAGATGTTAGACACAAGGTTATGTGTGTTTTGAAAAGCCAGCGAACTAGGTGAAATGTACTCTGTCCTATAAAAATGTCTAAGCAGTCCCGCGAGCATTCTCAAAGAGAAAGTAAAGCATGGGAGAGTAAACCTCCGAGTACTAAGCATCATCATACCTTGGCCTAACAGCAACAAAGCAAGTGTCCGATTGAGTGTCGATGACGTATCCGCGACTGATACTAACAATATCTACTAAAGCTGTACCAGGTGTAATTGTGAATATGACGAAGTATCAACGAGACAAAACTTTAACTTACGCTTTTCAGCACAGTTTTTCTGTGTTTCATTACCCTTGCACAGACCCACCTCCAAAATCGTCAGAATCAGAAAACCTCACTTCTTGACTTATTCCTGACCACAGTTCCCGAGAATTGTGTGACAAATACCCACTTGGGAATTCAGATCGTCTTGTGATATTGGTAAACATCACTCTAGACTCTCGATCCCAAGTTGAAGAGCCATTGCTCAAAACGACAAGGTACTCCAAATTGACTGACTAGGAAGTAATCAGAGATCACATTAGAAATGCTCCATGGAGTAATATCTTTTCCCTTCCTATTGAACAGTGTGCAAAAAGCAGCAATTAAAGCACATGTTCCTACAGAAATTCTATAGCAAGCCTTATCATCCCCAATGTATCATGTCAACTTGTGCAGCTTCCATTGCGCAAAGGCAGCATGCATTCCGGAGTTATCCGCCATAACTCAATACAAATAGGCAAATTTACAGATGCTAGAAATCATTGTACGAGTGAAATAGCCGCATTCAAGACCAGATATACCGAAATCACCAGAAAACCCAATGAGTCGCAGAAATAAGGCATTCACGATTTCTCTAAAATTTATGATAATTTGATGAATAATGGGAAATCAACAATTTCGCCACTGCCCTTGAGGTTGTTTGCACGGCAAGTGAAAAGGTTGGCTTACTGGTTAACTGGCTTGCTTGTCTGAGAGTTCGCCTCAAACTCTACTATAGATCAAAAAACACTCCCTTACAATGTTTCTTTTGCGGACACAAGCTATATATTCGTGATATCATAAAAAAATCTTAGACACTGTGAAGGCGTGCGAGTCTGATCTCACCACTGCTATACTGTTAAAGAAATGATCTGCTGAGCTAGCCCTTATTCTCTCCAAACTCTACAACAAATGTCTGACCGAATCTTGCTTCTCTGGCTACGGGAAAATTGCTTCTATGGTGCTTTCTTGTGAAAGAACTGATCCACTCAATTGTCGCCCCATTAACATCCTCTTTCTTTCTCTGCGCAAGAATCTTAGAGGCCTTAATTAATCACAACCCTACCTCGTAGATACTAAACTTCTTCTGACTGACAGTATGGTTTTAGGTAAACTCGTCCTACTGCAGATATCTTACCGGTAATCTCTGAAAGTATATACCATGCACTGCATAAGGCAGGAAACCTAGGATGGTAGCATTTAATATAAATATTGACAAGATTTGACATGATGGACTTCTTATGAAAATTAAATCATATGCTATTACTGGACGAATACTTAATATAATCAGATCCTTGTTAAACAAGAAAAATTCAGATTGTCTTTGATGGATATACATCTAAACAGCATGATATTAATGCGAGTGTGTCTCAGGTGTCAGTTTTTGGACGTTTATTATTCCTGTTATTCATAAACGACCTCTCTGATAAAATTGTCTCCGAGATGGGTATATCTGCTGATTATGCTCTATAACAAATACAAGGGAAAACGAATATACGTATATCTAAGGCAATGGCTGAAACCTTAGAGAATGATTTTCGGTCTGTAATGGAATAAGGACGAAAATGGATAACAACATTTAATGCTACTAAGACTAAGCTCCTTTCTTTTAACAATTACAAAGAAACCTTTTTAACCTCCAATTGCCATGAGTACTAATACGCTACCCGAGTTTTCTTCGTTCAAACACCTCGGCTTAACATTCACAAGCAACAGGAATTGGAACGAATGTATTGAAGACATTGTCAAGGTTGCTGTAAATAATGTAGGCTATCTTTACCGTGCTAGAAAATAACTTACACCTGGCAGTATCCTTTTTCTCTACAAAGTCACCATTCGACCATTGAAGGAGTATTGTTGCCACATATTAGACTCAACTAAAACTCAAGTTCCTGTTCTATTGCCGTAATGCTGTAATGTTGCAGCCCTATGCCTATATATATATATATATATATATATATATATATATATATATATATATATATATATATATATATATATATATATATATATATATATATAGAATGTGTTCTGATAAACTCATGGCACTTGTGCCCTCTCGGTGTAAATACTCCCGACTAAACTGACAAGCTACAAAATTCCACCCATTCATTGTAGAGACCATTAGATGCCGGAAAGCATTTTACTCTAATTGTTTCTCCTCTTGAACTTCTAAACCTCTCGGTCTTCTGTTTCCCTGACTGTACTGACATGCAGAAGTTCAAGTGTAATGTGAACAGACATCTTGCTGCTCAACTCCCTACATAGTGTCCCTAGAAGTCCCATACATCCAAGTGGCATTACGCATTGTTTGGACTGAATAAATGAGTAAATGAAAAGAAAAGAAAGAAAAGAAAGAAAATATGTACACACATACAAAAGTACACACGAACTTATAATATTACTAGCAGGAAGACTCGACGTTGTCCAGGATTGAATGAGGATCAACGAATGTTCCATGCTTAACATACTTTTATTGACATCGAAATCAGTGAAATTGCCAATTTTTAAGTCAAATCTATTGATTGTCTGCTCTAATTGGGGGCCCACCGTGGTGCAAAGAAGCTTTATGTGCCTTCACGCAGTTACTTAGTCCACAATACATAGTAATATACATTGCACTGTAGAGAACCTACTGTTGATTTTATAAAATTATTTTATATAATTGCTTGAATGATTTCAAATGCAAATATTAAGTACTATGGTTCAATTGTGCTCGAAACAGAAACATTAATTTCAAATGCGCCATATCTTACTAAAAAAAACTACTGCTGATTTATACACTGCGCCCTTCTGCTTATGCGCCGATAAAACTTCTCAACTGTTCCTTCGTTAATCAGATTTTTTTTTTTTTTGTTTTTGTTATCAATGTTCACTATTTATTGGACGCATTCCAATGCAAAACTAATCTAAGACTAACCCCAGACACATAAAGCGTATGTGTATGAAATTTTAAAATAATCGGCCGAACCGTTTCGGAATCCATAGGGAATGAACTCTAACACGTACACACACAGACAAACTACCTTTAATATATATAACTAAAGAATGAATACATAGACGTGCATAAATTTGTTATTTTTGTCATTCATAATTTATTTGGCGGAGGTGTGTCAGAAATTTCGTGAAAAATATTGAATAATTCCACCCCGTCTTTCTAAGCTTATAACTCCTCGAAAAATTTAATTCAAGCCCTATTTTTTTTTTTCAATTAAAGGAGCAAGGACCAAGGTTTCATAAAAAACAAACGTGTTTTTTTTTTTTTAAAAAAGGTTTTAAACTTCGAATTTTACAGGTAAATTTCTAAAAAACACTACTTTTTTGTTGTTTTAAATTTGAATATATTATTTATTGATATTTTATCTTCAATTTTTGATATATAAAACTTTGGTGAGTAAATTAATTATTTATTTTTTAATAGACACTTGAAAATGGGGGGCGTTAATTTAAAAAAAAAGATTGTCTAAAATATTATATTCGGTTTATTGGAAAGAGCACAAAATTTTACATTGACCCTGAAAATATCGTAAGAATAGAATCGATAGAAAAATTTTGATAGATTTTTAAAGTTTAAAAATTGAAAAATATTGAGTTCGTAAAATTCATTACTGCTTTTTAAAAAATAAAAAAAAAATATTTCTATTACTTTTAAAACAACTTTAATAGTTTATTTTGGAAGTATAATCCATAAAGAAAATAAACAACCTACTTTTAAAAGAGAAATTACGAGTTTTTTTATATTTTATTCGCAGTTTCGTGTTAGGGGTGTCAAAAATTCCTACAAAACGCCGGCAAGCGTAGATTTTCAATATCATCTGAAGATATCAAGAGTTTACGATGTTTTCTTTCCCTTCTTTTTAGTTGAGTGAGAATTAGAATCAAGCCAGTATTATATTTGCATGCTAGAAAGAAAAAATGATTTATTTAAATACAATTAAATATAGAGTTTTGGTTGGAATAGAATGAGTTAATTCTTCCATGTACGTATCAAGGCATAGACACAAACAAATATATTGAACGAAAGAAAAAAACGGTTTTAATCTAAAAAGGAAAACGGATACGGATGAGTCAGGGCTGTAATAAGAAACCGGAACATGAGACACTGGAAGGATCAGCAGGAACAAGAGTATAAGGGCCTGAGCAGGATCAGAATAGAAGAGCCAGAACAGGAATTGGGGAAGCAAGTTGGAAACAAATGGGAAACTTCGATCGTATTGTGGTATGTGAAAAGTTGCCTTAACATAATGAAATAAAACATTATATTAATTTAATGAAAGATAATGAACACTAGCCCAATTAAATCTGACACCGTTTGAAGAGTTCAATGTAAACAAACAGGGCGGTTTTATTGTATAATTATCTTTGTTCGGTATTTAACAATATTAAAGATGAATCAGAATCACTATTTCGGTATTCGTAGCCTCGTAGGAGATGTCCTTTTCTCTTCGCTGCAACCTCTATCTCACAGAAGAGATGTTGCGAGTTTGTCTCTGATGTATCGTTATTTTCATGGAAAGTGTTCAACTGAGCTTCAATCTATAGTCCCCCCTCGCCAAACTTTCACAGCATTCGTCTAGCTGTAAACACTATCAATAATTCCCCCACTCTTTATCTGTGCCTAAACCTAAACGTAGATTCCATGAACAAAGCTTCTTTCTTAGAACTGCACGCCTGTGGAATTATCTTCCGTTTTCCTGCTTTCCGGCTGACTACAATATGGTTGTCTTCAAGTCTAACGTAAATAAGTTCTTGATGAGCCGTTCCATATAAGTTATCAAATTTACCAAATTTTCATTACTAATGATTACTATATTGTCCAATTTCTACTATACACTCTTTAACCCTTATCCTTGAGTGGCCTCTGGGCCTTGATAATGTGGTGATGCCTTTGTAAAAAAAAAAATTAACAATATTAAAGATGCATCATTAAAGACTTTATAGTAAATCATGGGAAGTAACTCGAATAGAGTTATCTCCCTTAAACACATCGAATACGACATAAGGGAGATAATAGACTACACTATATTTAGTTTACACAAGTTGTTTCCTTTGTGTTTTTTGTTTTGTTTTGTTTTGTTTTTGTTTTTGACTAACAGAGATAATTTGAAATAATATATTTTATAATATAATCTTGAGTTACCTATTCGATGTTACCCGGGAGATGTTTATTTACATTTTTGTTTCGGCCTGTTATTTTACCGCATTATTTTTTTTAAATATGATTTTCAAGGTTAAATTGAATTATTATGGTCAGTAATTAAACTAAATTCGGCGGAGGTTGAGAATCCTGCTACTTTCCCAAAATCGCTAAAAACATGGCGGACACGACTTACGCGCATGTCACTGAAAGAATTAACGCTCCCTCTGGCATGTGACCCGAAGTTTAATTTATTATTAGGTGAAAGAATGGTTCGTATATTTTGGTGACAATTCGTTCATTCATTCACGTATGTAAAATCAAAACAAATAGACATATGCCCCAAACTTCCGGTCACGTGTCAGAGGGAGCGTTAATTACTTTCAGTGACATGCGCTAAGTCGTGTCCACCATGTTTTTAGCGATTTTAGGAAAGTGGCAGGATTCTCAAACTCCGCTCTAAATTCTCATAAAATATCAAGACAACGTTCTTTTAGTCTCTTTTTATAAAATAATTTAATAAATAATAAATATATAGCTTCAAAATCTGGCGTTCTTCTGGAATTCGCCATTGATAACTCCATTTAACGTTACAAAAAAGATAATGCGACGATAATTGCAAAGAGATTGTAATGTTTATTAAACAAAACATTTTATTTTAAAAGAAATGAATGAAAACATTCCAAAAAAAGAAAGCTGTGACGACGCAAAAAAAAAAGTTTGTAAAATTTATAACAAAAATGAAATTCTTCTGCAACTAATGTCCTGATTAGAAAAAAATGAATGAACGAGAAACGTTTGCGATGTCGCATTTTCCTTCATTTTTTTTTTTTTAATCTTAAAGATTATATTTTTTTAAAAAGAGTAGTTATGCCTTTCTTTTTTTTTTAATGTTTTCATTCTGTGTTGTTGTGGTTTGTTTGTTTGTTTGTTTGTTTGTTTGTTTGTTTGTTTGTTTTGTGTGCTTTTGTTTTTTTGTTTTTTTTTTTTGTTTTTATTTTTTATGATTTCATTCTTTCTTATTAACGTTATCAAGAATTAGTTGCTATTGCTACTTGGCGGTTTTTGCAATCGTCGTCATTGGTTCATGGGAGATAACTCTATTTTACTAAGCGATTCATTCAAAACACAATTTATTTACAATATCCCGCCAGTCAACGACGAATGACCTGAAACAGTCATTTCTTATTAATTGCAAGAAAAATAATTTATTTATCTAATGTAACACAGTTTTAACATTACAAAACATTAATGACAAAAAAGGTAGTTGAAACAAAAGTAGTCACAAGTTTCTTTAATTAAAATTCGTTTTATTTCGTAATTTTTTTTACATTTCTTGCTCTTTAAAAAATAAGTAGTCACATTTTTCCTCACGATTTCTCGAAAATGCATTGGTTTTAACGTCCTAAATTCTCGTATAAAAAAAATGAACGAATTTTAGTAAAATTGTAGTTATCTCCCTCCCCCTCAGACCAATGGCAAACTTTACAGCCAATTTGACAGTTTAAATGGGCGCTTATCTAGGGGAGATAACTAACCTTGACTAAGCAAAAAAAAAAAAAAGACATCATCTCCACAAACGTCCCACGAAGTTAGTCCCAGAAATTGCTGAAGCAGTTTACGAAAATAAACAAGTTAATTGACGAAATAAAAAAAAAAAGAAACAAGTGCCGGAAAATCCTGAAGCCGTTTACAAAATAAAGGCACTAAAGATTAAACTGAAAAATAAATTAGCGATAATAATTATTATAAATTAAAATAAAAAGATTGGATAAATGTGTAGTAAGACTGAGAAGCGATTATATATATATATATATATATATATATATATATATATATATATATATATATATATATATATATAAGCAAGAATTAATGACGCTGAAAACGCAAGTAAAATAATATATATATATATATATATATATATATATATATATATATATATATATATATATATATATATATATATATAATTTTACTTGCGTTTTCAGCGTCATTACATTAATTCTTTCAAGAAAATTAATTATCTGGTCTAAGTCATTTTCATAAAAGGAGCAAGCGAACGAACCATATTATATATATATATATATATATATATATATATATATATATATATATATATATATATATATATAAAGTTCAAAGAAAATATTACTTTTCTCACATTTAGGAGTTTTCAATCTATGTGTTAACCAATAAAATTATAGGGAGCCTATAAATATTATTTTGCTAACTATTTTCCTTCTGAGAATAAAAGTAATTTTTTGAAACTCCATGGAATGAGCAAATTTTAAGATTCAATTTGTATTCCTTGTGTCGAATCATAAATGTTGTAAATTCTAATTGACAAATTTTTAATTTTCCTTTTTTATATCAATGCTCTATCCCGAGTACTGAACATTTTCATCCGGTTAGAATTGTCCAATAAATATCAGTATTAATATTTATATACCCACTTTCAGTTTACAAAATTATTTATTTGGAAACTTGAATTTCTGAACTAAAAAAATATATATATAATTTTTTTTTACATTTCAGAGAACAGGGGAGAAACGTGAATATATATCAACAATAAAGAAAAAGAGTAATATTGCAGTCACTGGAAGTATTTTTAGTTCAACATATCCCGGGCGACAGTTCATCTGACCTTCAATCTGGCAGCCTCTAACCCAAGTTATTGATATTTAAAGCGATTCCTCACAGGAGCTAATTGTGCCACAACAGTCGAACAGCCGTTCATGTGATGTAGCATTCTTAGCTCTGAAATTAGTTATGTAAATTGAATGTAAAGCATCTAGTAAATTATTCCCACATCGGTAGACGTTGTGCTTTGAATGCTAGAGCTATTACTTTTCAAAATATGTCAGTGTACCTCTCACATTCTCTATTGCCTTACGGGTTATATGGAGTGGTACGGCTTGTTGAAATTCTGTGCATATGCAAGGAGTCTCTGAAAAAAATGCATGTATATTGACATAACGGAGATGACATAAAGTTAGGTGAGGCATTCAATAACTGTTTGCAATAAAATATCAGGACAAGCAAAGAAAAAAAGGGAAAACAGAATATCCTTTTATTATTCTAAATAAATGCCAATTACGAAAAGAAAATATCAAGTGTCTGTTATTCCTTGGCTTTTACTGCTTATTCGCCTCAAACAAGGCATAGCGCCACTTGAATGTAAGGAGCTACGATTTGAGAAAAAAATGCAGGGAGTTGAGCAGCAAGATGGCTGTTCACATTACACTTGAATTTCTTCATGTCAGTACAGTTAGAGAAACAAGGACCTGGGGACAATGCTGAAGTCTGGTAGTTAAAGAGAAGAAACTATTTAAGGTAAAAATATGTCCGGCATCTAAGGATCTCTACGATGTAGAGGTGGGATTTTGCTGCTTGTCGGATTAGTTGGGAGTATTTACGTTGAGAAGGGTACAAGAGTTTGGAGTTCGTCTGAGCACATTCCATTAAAGTATTTGTAAAATAGACACAATGACGTAACATTTCGTCGATGAGACAGAGGTTGGAGTTTGGTTGACAGTGCAGGACCTATTAGATTGTCGGTCATTTTTTTAACACTCTTTAGGAGTGAGAGACTAGTAAAAGATGCGCCAGCCCAAATGTGGCAACAATACTCCATGCACGGGCAAACAGTAGCCTTGTAAAGATACAGGGTACTCTTAGGCATAAGCAACTTTCTAGCACGGTAGAGAGAGCCCACCTTCTTCATAGCAACTCTGGCAATGCCCTTAATGTACTTGTTCCAATTCATGTTCCATAAGAATGTTAAGCCAAGGAATTTGAATGAAGAACTTTCAGCAGTATATCATTAGCCATGACTATCAGTGGTTGAGAAGGTTTCTTGTAATTATTATCTAAGTGTCAAGTCGGTAATTCTTTAGCGCATACATTGCAAACGATACTCTTTTTACATTCTTAATGAATAAAGATTCCTTGAATTAACAAAATATATCACTTGCGTATCACCAGTGTGGCAAATAGAAATGTACAGTTTCTCATAAAATGAACTTATAAACAATGTGAAGAAGTAATTAAATGTATATAGAACACGTTACAAGATACGATAACCAGAAATAACAATTAAATAGGCTGAGCAAACAATACGAGCATTGGGATGACAAAGTTATCCCTTTTGGGGAGGAGGATCGAATGAAGCTGTTAAAAGATACCAAATGTCCAAATTTCGTGAGAATGCATCACCTCGTCTCTTGTCTTGTAAAATCGCAAAATCCGAAGGTTAAACCATCTTCTACTTACCCTCTGGTCACTGAAGTGAACAGACTTACTGGATATAGGCTCGACCTATGCAGACTTTATAGAACAACTGTAAATTGTTTCTTGCGTGCTTCACGCGACTTCTTGCTTTATCTTTACAGAAAGGTGCATTTAATTGTATTTAGGACTTATGTATTAACTTCATGTACACTCCGGTTTGTATGTTAACTCTATGTTATGTGATAGTTTGTCAAGACAAACTATAAATAAATGTATTTTCTGACGAATTCTCATGAGATTGAAACGCGGAATATAGCTTAATTGCCATATATATTTTCATAACTTACTACCTAGCTCTACCTCTGTATTGAGCACTGTTGAAGTAAATACTGAAAATTTACGCATAAAATTATATCTTCGTATTTTAATTTATGTGATTAAATGAAGTACTCATATATATATATATATATATATATATATATATATATATACATGGCATAATTACACCGACATTGTCTGGTAAGTACTAAAATGAGTGAAAGGTTGGTAATACCAGGTGCTGTATGTACTCTGAAACCTGAACAGGGATTGGTGCCGCCTGGCTATTCTGACGCGGGATATGCTGCATGAAATAATGCAACCAAGGAGAGTTAAGGGACTCCTCCTCATCATCATCATCATCATCATCATCATCATCATCATCATCATCATCAATATTCTTTCAACCAGATTCTTTTGTTGTCTTCTATTGTCGTCCCATTGCTCAACCCATTTAATTGTTATTTCCTGTTATGCATGTGCATTGGAACGTATGTGTTTAGGAGATTCGCTTGTATTCTTTAACTTTGTTTTTCATTTCTTTTGTTTTCACGAGATATGGTTCTTGTATGGATATAGATATCTGGGGACTCGAATTATTGAACTTTGAAAAACTTTCCAGATATAGCGGAAAGGCCACCTTGCCGGCACTCTTACAACCAGTTCTGCATGTGTGATTTTAAGCTGAATAAAGCCTTACATGTGTGAAAGTATTTTAATCATGGCAATTTATTCAGCTCAGATCTTTCTATTAATATGAAACGTCTTTTGTTCCCACACAAGTTTGACATCACCTCGACTTTAGCTATGATATATCTACACTCACGAAAACATTGCAGAGACATCACGGTTAACAGATTACATTATCTAGCAAATATGTTCACGAATATTGGGTTAATGCATGACATTATAACATAACACTCTAAATTCTAAACAAGATTTTCACACGGTAAAACAATGGCTATCTCTATCTTTATTTTCATGGTAAGTGCTCGTCTGAGCTTCAATCTATGGTCCTCGCCTTTCCAAACTTTCTTAAAATCACGCATCTAACTACAACGACCATCAACAGCTTTCCCCACTTTCTATCTGTGCGTCAATATAAACACAAATTCCATCAATAAAGCTTCTTTCCTAGAACTGCCTGCCTCCACTGGATTGCTTTCCAGCTGACTACAATATGGTTGTCTTCAAGATCAATGTAAACAAGTTCTCTCAATATCCATTTCTACCCCATCTCCACCACTATTAATATGCTGTAATCCCGGTAACCACTGTATACTCATTAACTCTTATTCGCGAGTGGCCTTAAGGCCTTCCTAAATGGCAACTTGCATGTAAAATACAATGGCTGACGGCGGATGGGGTGATCACATTGAAAGAGAACGCATTCTTGTTTCGCACGTGAAACACCACAATGTGTCAGAGAAGGTAACTGGAATTTATCCCCCCTTCACACACACACACACACACACACACACGGCAGGAAGAGATGACACAAGGTCGGGAAAGTCGGGTTTGAAAAATAAGCGCCCTAGAAGAAGAGCACTCTGACCAACAAAAAATGCCTGGGTAGCCTCATCAGTATTCCTTGGTAGGGCCCTTCAGACAATTAACATTGAGAAGGAAAAGCTTGGGAGGGTGGACCACCCAGAACTGCACAGGACCATACCTCAGCCAACAGAGAACAAGCTCTTTGAACACTGACCTAAACTCTTAACTGCAAAGAAGGCGGGCTCCTTGACTGTACTACCATGCAGAATTTTAAGTGTAATATAAACAGACATCCCTCTCATCTCCTTACATAGTGCCATGCAGACATGGTCCCAAAAAGTAGCCATTACATTCACGTGGCAATATGCCGAGTTTGGCATGAACAAGAGTAAAAACGAACAAAAAAGAGTCCAGAAAAGTTTAAAAAGTCTATTTTTTTTTGTTTTTGTCAGTGAGTGCATGAACTTGTTTTGAGTGAATTTTGTCTAAATTATGGCTATATTTAAGTAGTTCTTTTTTTTTTTTTTTTACACAGTGATCACCACTTATCAAGGCCCGGAGCCACTCAGGGATAAGGATTATTGCAAGTACATTACGTTAGTTTGGAGATTTGATGAAGTGTTTACTTAAGGGGGTGGTTCATTAGGAATTTGTTAACATTGGACTTGAAGACATCCAAGTTGTAGTCCGGTGGGAAGCAGGCAGACGGAACAGAGTTCCACAGACGTGCAGTTCTAAGAGAGAAGCTTTGTTCATGGAATCCGCGTTTTGATTTAGGCACAGATATAGAGTGGGGGAAATTTTTCACAGTGGATTCAGCTAGACGGGTGTTTTTCGTGAAAGATTGGCGAGTGGGGACCAGTGATTGGAGTTCAGACGAGCACCTGCCATGGAAATAACGATAAAACAAGGATAGGCTCGCAACGTCTCTTCTGTGGGAGAGAGGTTGCAGGATAGAGAAAAGGACTAAGCCACGAAGTCTATTTTGTACTCTGTCAAGGCAGGATAGGTTGCTTTTAGCAGCTCCTGCCCAGATATGGCAGCAGTATTCCATCCTTGGACGTACTTGGCTTTTATATAGATAGAGAATTGCATCAGTAGTGAGATATCTTCTGAAGCGGTAGAAGGATCCCACCATCTTTCCAGCAACCTTGGCAACAGACTTGATGTACGTGTTCCATTTCACATCAGGAGTAAAGGTCAAACCCAGAAGCTTGTCAAAACACGGGGCCTCACCCAGACGAGAGCCATCCATCACAATTGATGCCAGATGGGGATCAGAGCGTTGATGATGTAAGGATAGGAGTTTGGTTTTGGATGCATTAAAGGTAACCAGCCACATCTTCCCCCACTGAACCACGCGCTCGAGATCAGAGGAGAGAGAATCAGAGAGAACTTTGTCATTTACAGCCTTTGATGTGTTGCCGTAGATGGTCGTGTCATCAGCATAGATGTCAACGAATGATTTAAGTATGTGTTTAGGGAAGTCATTGATGTAGATCAGGAAGAGAGTTGGGCCTAGGATTGACCCCTGAGGGACTCCAGCATTTATATTGCAGGCCTCTGATTTTTGTCCATCAACCACTACTCTTATGAGCCTATCGGAGAGAAATGATTTAATGATTGAGAAAACATTTCCAGTTATACCATAGCTGGAGATCTTGTGAAGTAGACCCTTATGCCATACCTTGTCGAAGGCCTTTGATATGTCAAAAGCAATTGCCCTAGAAAGGAAGCCTTTGTCAAGAGATTCACTAATCCTGTGGGATATAACCGTCAGCACATCTGCGGTAGATCTTGCAGAGCGGAAACCATATTGTGTGTCACTAAGAAGGTTATTCCTGCTGAGGTGGTTGACTATTTCTCTATTTAATATGGATTCCAGCAACTTACTCATAACACACAGGAGACTTATTGGTCTGTACTGAGAGGGAGATGACTTATCACCTGAATTCTTAAATACAGGGCAAACTGATGAGGTCTTCCAGGGAGTCGGAAAGCACTTCTCCTTAAGACAGTGCTTAAATAGTTTCGTAAGTATGGGAGCAAGTTCTGGTTGAAGCTTTTTTAACACTATAATTGGGATGCCATCAGGGCCAGTTGCTTTACTGGAATCTAGGTTCTTGATTAGCTTTATTGTGACTTATGTTGTTTGTAGTGATGTTAGTACCTATTTACTATGCCTCCCCACGGGACAGAGTTAGACACCAGGGTCGTTTTTTAACGTGGAGAAAAGGTACAAAAATAAAAATTGTCTCAGTCGTGAAGGATTTCTCCTACACCGAAAGAGAACAAGAAATAGAAGTGCAGCATCTGAAGAACAAATACTACACTTTGATCTTGACCAAAGCCAAGTGGCTGTAGCCAGCATTCATTTATGAGCAAGTGTAGCAAGTGTAGTAATGCTATGATTGACAAGTTCACTGGCAACAGCAATTGTGTTCTTGTTTATATAGTTAACACAGACATGTGCTCGGCTCCCAGAGGAGATTCTTTCTAATTGAGATACTTTTTTGTTCTTGTTGTTGTTGTTGTCGTCGTCGTTATCTACCAAAATTTCTTTTGTTTTGCTTTTATTAATGACTCATCACAATTTATGAAGGTCAAAAGCCACTCGATGATAATGGTTAAAGAGATGGTTGGATTGCCATTAGCATGATGACAAATATTCTGAGATGATTGAAAATGATGAATGGAATGGAAAACTTAGTGCTTAAGAGCACGATTTATGACAAATATTTGTTGATATTGAAGTTGAAGACCATCGTGTTGTAGTCTGCAGGAAAGCAGTTCCACAATAATTTGTTCCACCAATAAAAATCCTTCAGGAAGAAACTTTGTTCCTAGAAATTCTGCCTGATGCTAGGCACACAGAGAAAGAAAGTAATTATTTTTCAGTTGGATTGAAGTCCCTACTTAAGAAAATCCTGTGAGAATCGCTTTGCAAAATTATTTCCTTTTAACTTTTTGTTTATAAAAAATTAGGGTGCTTCTTCGTTATTGTAATTAGTTGAGCAAAGATATGAAATAAAGTTGATTAAATGCTTGTGTTGGAACGATTAATCAGAATCAGAGATCGAAGAAATCGGAACTTTTGGGGTATCGGAATCAGTATTGAAATCGGAAAATTTTGTGCCTATTTTCCGATGCCCTAAACGATTTTTTAATTGTTTTAATTTGTTTTTCTTTTACTTAAAACTTAATTTCCCATGGTTTGTATTGATGATAGAATGATAAATATTTATTGATTTTAGACTAGCAGTACAAAAACAATATTATATACAGCACAATCACGTTGACACACCGGTTCTCGCCATATCACCAAAGTTAAACAACGTTGAATCTGGCCAGTACCAGATGGGTGACCAGTTGGGAAGGCAAGGCGCTGTATGTACCGCGAGGTAAAATTCCAGGTTGAGAAACTGGCATGGTCTATCCTTCTCTTGAGGGTAGATGGTACTCTCTTAAGCCGTGATGGCGTCAAGATAAAAAATACCCTTGATAGCCCTGGCAAAGCATCAAGTATTCAGCTACCGATAAGATTTGAATTACACTACAAACTTGTTTAGTGTGTTCAATCTCGGCTACGGTTGCACTGGATGGATGGAAAACAAGGGTCGTTCCAAAAAAATGAAAAAAAAATGCTCCCATTTTTTTACTCCAAAGTTGAAGAGTTAAAAAAACAGGAGTGTGCTCGAGAATTTATTTTTCTACATAGTCACCACCATTTCCAATGCACTTTTGCCAGGAATTCAATGACGCATCTCTGCTTCTGGCAGTGGTTCTTGTTTAGAGTTTCACACCGTCAATATCTACAACAGAGAGATAAAGCTTTCAGGTCATAATTGCATAAGTTCAGCACCATAACAATGCAATTAAAAATCCTCTCTGATACATTCGGGCAGAATAAAAAATAGGAGACATTATTTTTGAAACACCCCTTGTTAAATCTACAGATCATTCTCAAAAGTTTCATTTTACGTTTGAGAAAATATATGCACTTATTACATGGGCTTTTACGATTAATACCACTCCCACTGTCAAAGAACAATCTATATTTAGAAATTGAAAAGAATCGTAATCGGTAATTGTATTGGAATCAGAAATGCAGACCAGAAATCGGCCATTTTATTAGAATGAGAAAAAAATATTGAAATCGTCGCATCATCACTATTAAATGTGAAAAATATTGAAATCGACGCATCATCACTATTAAATGTAAAAAATATTGAAATCGTCGCATCATCACTATTAAATGTAAAAAATATTGAAATCGACGCATCATCACTATTAAATGTAAAAAATATTGAAATCGACGCATCATCACTATTAAATGTAAAAAATATTGAAATCGACGCATCATCACTATTAAATGTAAAAAATATTGAAATCGACGCATCATCACTATTAAATGTAAAAAATATTGAAATCGACGTATCATCACTATTAAATGTAAAAAATATTGAAATCGTCGCATCATCACTATTAAATGTAAAAAATATTGAAATCGACGCATCATCACTATTAAATGTAAAAAATATTGAAATCGACGCATCATCACTATTAAATGTAAAAAATATTGAAATCGACGCATCATCACTATTAAATGTAAAAAATATTGAAATCGACGCATCATCACTATTAAATGTAAAAAATATTGAAATCGACGCATCATCACTATTAAATGTAAAAAATATTGAAATCGACGCATCATCACTATTAAATGTAAAAAATATTGAAATCGACGCATCATCACTATTAAATGTAAAAAATATTGAAATCGACGCATCATCACTATTAAATGTAAAAAATATTGAAATCGACGCATCATCACTATTAAATGTAAAAAATATTGAAATCGACGTATCATCACTATTAAATGTAAAAAATATTGAAAACGTCGCATCATCACTATTAAATGTAAAAAATATTGAAATCGACGCATCATCACTATTAAATGTAAAAAATATTGAAATCGACGCATCATCACTATTAAATGTAAAAAATATTGAAATCGACGCATCATCACTATTAAATGTAAAAAATATTGAAATCGACGCATCATCACTATTAAATGTAAAAAATATTGAAATCGACGCATCATCACTATTAAATGTAAAAAATATTGAAATCGACGCATCATCACTATTAAATGTAAAAAATATTGAAATCGACGCATCATCACTATTAAATGTAAAAAATATTGAAATCGACGCATCATCACTATTAAATGTAAAAAATATTGAAATCGACGCATCATCACTATTAAATGTAAAAAATAAAAGTTGTTTATCTAATTTGCCTTTGGACAAAATATCTCTTTTTTACGAAAATAATGCACAGAATAATATTTTTTTTTAAAAAAAGCATCAACAACAAAATTGATTCACATATCGAAATATTCAAATCTCTTTTTTTATTATTTGTTTTTCATTTGGTCGAAATTGTTTTGTTTTTATTTTTTTTTTTTTTCTGTTTTTGTTTTTTGTTTTTTTTTTGTTAGTTTATTTATTTTTTGTTTTTTGGGGTTTTTTTTGTTAGTTTGTTTATTTTTTGTTTTTTGGGTTTTCTTTTGTTAGTTTGTTTCTTGTTTTTTTTGTTTGTTTGTTCGTTTTTGTTTTTGTTTTTTTTTTTGTTGTTTTGTATTGTTTTTATCAGTTAAGTTAGTGTTTTAATTTATGAATAGCCAAAAAAAGCATTTCGAACAAGAAGAATTCTTGCAGGATATGCCAACGAAATAATTTTAGAAGGAAAATTTTGAATTTATGTTTTTTCAAAAGTTCATTTACACATGGGAAGATCGAAGCTTCTTTCTGGGCCTGTCATCTTTTCATCATGATTCGGACAAATTCTGAAATAGACATTGGGAAAGTCATTAAAATAAGCATCAACCATAATAATACACTTTTTTGAATATTGTAGCAGACGGATTTGCAACAAACACCAGCAGGAGAGAATTTTCCCGACTGCAAATTTTGAAATGCACTTCCTTCCTGGCTTGTCCAATCAGAAGCCAGCTCTCAGTCACGTGACTGTACTGTAAGAAAAAATTAAATACCTGGTAGTAATGAAAAAGAGAGAGAGTGGGTTGCCGGTTCAACGTTTTCAACAGCCACTCACTCTCTCTCTCTCTCTCTCTTTCTTCTTGGCTCTTGCTAACAGCACATTTCTCTGTTGGAGCATGACTTCACCCGGACGTTTTGGCCACAGGTTAGCATGAATACAAGCAAGCCAACATGGATATCTCCGCATGCGGTACACACACTTACTTTCTTTTTACCACAGGACACTCTAATCTTTTGCCCCGTCCATACATGGACGCATGCTACGACTACTAACTTCAACATGTATCCACTGAACAGTTTTCTCTTTCAACAGGCCTTTATAATTATCAACGTATCTACACAGAACATTTTTTAACGACAAACCCGTTTCTCTCTATACCTTACTAATGAAGATGACCAGTAACGCTGTTTATTAAATTTTAGAATGAGACTTCTTTTCTTGGTTTCATTTTATACTAAAAACCACGTCAAGCTATAAATGAATTTTCGCATGCACAAAAGTAATAGAAATATGTCGGCAAGTTGAAATGAACATTTTGCATTTTACCTTGCTGGCATATTTTTATATGCATTAGTTATCTATCCAAACAAAGCTTTTACTTGTTACAAACCATCCTTGGTGTGTGATTCCTATTTCCTGCTACTTTCAGTGTTATGTGACTAGTAGTTCAAGAGTTTATCGGTTAAATATTTTTGCACAGACATACGTACACATATATATATCTACTGTTTTATTCAGGAGTTTAACCAATGCTAATGAAATTTTCAACGATCATAGAATACAATGAACTTATTATTTTAAATCTTAGGGAAAATGTATTTTTTGTGTAAAAAAATTACCTTTACTAAAGATATATTTTTAAGTACTAAAAAAAATCATTTTTACTTTTTGAAAATGAAAACAAAGCACTGTAGATATTAACAATGAAATAAAAAAAATTCATTTTATGTATATTATGAAAAAAAGCCTCTAAAGTCAGTTAAAAATTAATATAAAACGTTAAGCCGGCAACATGCTCTCTTTTTGGCTCTTGCTGACAGCACACCCATCTGTTGGAGGGCAACTTCGCCTGGGCCCTTTGGCCCAGGACTAGCATGAATACAAACAGCCAACATGGCGGTCTCCACAGTAATATCTGAAAACAGAACATTCCACTACTAACGATGACTATGACATGTTCCCCTTGACCAATGTACATTCATTAACCCTTATCGAGTGGCCTCCAGGCCTTGATAAGTGGTGACTCCTTTGTAAAAAAAGAAAAAAAAACATGGAGATCAATTTGAAACCATGTGATACTCTTTAAATAACGGGCATATCTGATTTTTGTCATTTGGATATAAAGGTGACAAAAGTTGTCGAAAAATCCCAAACCCCAAATAATAAAAAATATACATATATTTAACCATACTGCGACAAAATAAAATCTAAAAGTACCGGACAGATTTAATAGACAAAACATTGAGTTGCAGCAATCTGTAATTAAGTTGTTTTCGTTAATTATTTCATACAAACAAATCTTGGTGTTATATATCAGGACCCTAGGCCAGTAAGTAGAAATTATGTTAACTAGTATGAATTTTGGTGAGGATTATATTAAGTACATGTCAGAACAATCTGGCAGCAAACAGAAATAGATCCAGTGCAGCTCGTGTAAGTGAGTCGAAGTGGAGGTAAGGATCAGCTCCCGAGACAAAATACACAAGAAGCAGGTGTGGCTGATATTACATAAAAAATTATCACATGTTCCTGGAACGGGACAGAGTTTCGAGGCAGTTTGAGTTGAAGAGCAGCCAGAGCAGACGTGTCTGACAATGTGGAAATCTATGTGAATTTCCTTAAGACTGTCTGTTTGTCGATTATTTTATGGCTAAGTAAGAAAATTTAAATCAAAAGGAATTAATTTTAATCTCTTTCAGAAGGGATTAATTTAGTCTCTCCTTCGTACACAAACTTTCATTTTCTAATAAAACCTTTAAAACCGCAACAAATCTTCATTGTTTCCATGCGAGAGTTTTATTCACCAAAGTTAAACAGCTGATCAATAGCTACTAGGCAATAAAATCACACAGGGGGGGGGGGGGCACATGGAAACGTGACAATCAAAGAATGAAGACAAGACTGCGTACATGTGTAAAAAAGCACTTGCATTAATTGATTTGTTCTTGGTTCGCTCATTGGTAAACCTCCACAAGTATGATGAATATGCGTTTGTGTGAAAAGGTTAAGGCTTTCATTTGTTTAACTTTTGTTTGCGTTCTAGAAATGTTACAATGGAATATATGTTGTGTTTCACGTTTGTCATTGTCAAATAAAACTGCATTGTTTACTGTTTAACAAAAAGAATGATGAGCAGAATGGTGCAAAGCGATGGTAAATACACTCTTCTTTTATCAACCAATCACAGGTGTGTATTTACCTGAAAATGCTGCATGGTATTCATATGCAGGGCAGTGCATCACTACACTAGCTTTAAGATCATGACTAAACAAAAAATTCCCATAACTGGATAGGATGCAGTTCTCTAAATATGCCTAGACCTCTTTACTCACCAAATGTTAAACCATGTGACTATTTCCTATGGAGATTTATTAAAAGCAAAGTGTACGCAATGCAATCAGCCAATATTCTAAACACCCCACAGTAAAAGATTGTTACACTGCAAAAGTTAGATTATAAAAACCTTAACAAAATCAAAACAACCAATTTATCGGATTTAGGAATGTAAAAAACTTCAGCCTACACAATATAAAAACTAATTAACAGAAATTATAGTTGAGTAATACACCTGAATAAGGCGAAGGGCACTTTGGCTGAAACTTAAATGAAAATAAACAGAACTAGAACAATAGCCCAAAGGAAAAAATGTAAATAAGAGTGACTCATCATCCCCAAAATATACAGCATAATCACGTTGGCATACTAGTTCTCGCTAGATCATTAAAGTTAAGCAATATTAAGCCTGATCAACGCCAAATAGGTAAACATATGAGAATACAAGTCGCTGTATGTAGGAGGACGTCAATTCCTCCTTGCAAAAACTACAAAAACCTAAAGTAATCTCCCTTGATCGGAGTTTACAAGCGGCTGAGGACCGCTTGTAAATTTGATATTCCCATGAAATTTCCCCCTTTGAAGGAAACCGGTTCAAGGGTGACTGCCGCTTCGTTTCATTATCACCAAAACAAGGCAAAAATCATGAGCAGTTGTTCGTAAAAGAACAACTGTCATTGTAACACGAGACTACATTATTGTTTTATAGTTTTTTTTCCTTTATAGCCTCTTTCAGCTCTGATAACGGCTTCTATGTAAGGGATGAATCGTCTACATGCTAGGATCATTTTCATATAGAACATTACTCTAACTGCATAGATTTTCAGCGATCATTTAGTTGCGATGTTGATCATTACGTTTTTTTCTTAACATCGTTACATACATGGTAGTCCAAAAGATTGATATTTCGAGAGCTAGAAACCTAAATATTAAGGGTTATGTGATTATAAAAATTTCCACCATCTATTTCTGCATTCCATGAGCCTTGTGTGGTGGTTCCTTAATCTTTTCTGACATAGAATGACCTTTACCCGTCACATAAGTTTTGTACCTGATGGCTTTGTGTTAACATTTCATACTGTTCTTTTTCACACACAGTGTTCTTTTGCAATCAACTTTATGGATCTTCTAGGTTTACCACCAACAGTGTGCGGCATAATCACGTTGACGCACCAGTATCCACACGATCACCAAATTTAAGCAACGTTAAACCTGGTCAGTACTAAATGGGTGACCATTTGGGACTTCCAGGTGCTGTATGTGTGCTTCGCTTATCTCAGTATTATTTCCAGTCGTCCTGGACTTCTCCTTGCCAATGGACTCAAACAGTGCCGATTCAGGAGAGTTGTGGTTGGAGATTGTGCAACCCTTGCCTCACAATTAAACGCATAGCTGCCCCTACAGGGGGTATTCTTTGTCTTTCGAGACTGAACGGAGGCATAACTGTGCTGTACTTGCTTAATAAATCCTGATGTTCTAACTGTGTTCCTAGAATGTCTTTTACGATTTGATAATGGTGACACCTATCTATCTTAAACATCTGCAATCAACATGATGAATCTTACAGGATCACCACCAATGGTGTGTTATACTAGCCAAATAAATTCAGGTTCTCTACTATCAGGGTGAGAAGAATATCTCTCACAATTTGATAATGGTGACACCTTTTTGTTTCTAACCTTTAATTCTTTGCCAACTTTGTAAATCGTCCTTACCAGTGTTGTTTAGCTTCCCATCTCCGTCTTCATCAGCTTCGTTGATCATATTCTGCGCTTCTTCATCACTAATCGTTTCTCCCAATTTCGACATCATGAGACTCAACTCAGAAGCGTTGATAAAACCGTCGCCATTTTTGTCTAATATATTGAATGCATCCAAAACCTCTTCCAATTCGTTGATTTCCCATTGACGTTTCGACATCATTTCCAAAAACTCCTCCAGTTCTAAAGTACCATTACCTGTTAAAAACACAGAAGAAAGTTTAGCAGTTACAATTATATATATATATATATATATATATATATATATATATATATATATATATATATATATATATACTTCAGTATAATGAAATGAAATATATCTACTATATGCAAATCCAGTGATCTTTTGTCTTACAAAATATTATTAGATGTAATATTTTATATAAGACTGTCCTAGCTAATTAGAATTGATCAATATACGAGATAGAGCAAATGAATCAAATTTGAGGCATTTAAATTTTATGATTTGAAAAAGTTAATCTTCAAATACAGAATGTTTTTATTGTTTGAAAACAAAGAATACAACTGAATAAATCTATTTGCTTAACCCATGAGTTTTCGATGCTTATGCATCTCTTTAGAGGAAAAATATTAGCAAATGTTTTTATTAGTTTGCACCTTATTTGCTAAAATCAATAAACAGAAAAATTAAAGTTTTTAAAGTTATTAAAGCATTTTAAGTACATAGAATAAGGGAAATGAACATACATTGAGTCAGAAAAAGGATATTGTAATTTAAATCCAAAATGAATACTAAATCTTGAAAATTAAATACCTGGAAGTAAGGAGGTAAAGAGACAACTCATGCTCTCTACTGATCCAAGTTGTTTCAACAGGACCATTGCCAGCACCCTCAAAATGCAAATTCAGACGGTTCAACACTTGAGGACACAGCTCAACAAAGTGTCTGGCCACGGTTATGGTCTTTCAAGTGAGTGCTACATCATGCAGCCTCATATCTTCAAAGTCGACTTGAAAGTCAACACCAAAGTGCACCTGAATGTGCTCAAGAGTGTGATGATCCTCTGGTGCAATCAGGTGACCGCTGGCAGAGCCTTGGTGTAGCAGCAGGATTCGGCACCACCCCACAAAGCCAAAGAACAACTGAAACTAAAACGGTATCCCTTGATATATACAAAGGATTTGACAAGGTTTTGCATGAAGATTTCATGCAAATTTTATGTATTACTGCACATATAATATAATCAGTTCATTCTTAGACAAGAGATAAATCCAGGTTTGGCTTCAGAAGGAGTGCTACGACTTTGTACCTTTCTCTCACTGGCCCTCTCCTCCCCCGACCTGAACCCGCTGGACTACTTCGTTTGGTCATACATCACCAACATGACCTCCTACAACACCAAGGCCAGCCTGATCGCCACCATCTGCTGAGTATTCGTCGAGCTCCTGCCAGCGCTTGTGGAAAAGGCATGATCTCAGTTCTGTACCCGTATTGAGGTGGTGATTGAGGCTGAAGGTGGCTACATTGAATAGATGTCAGCTCTACTTCATAATCAAGTTACCTGAATTGATTTTTTTCAATAAAAGTTTTAAAATAAAGCTATAGTGCTTGGGTGGTTGGGGAGCAACAAATTTTTCATTCCATCCTGTATAATAGTCCACAACCTCATAAATGCTAAACTTCTTTTCTGACCGAGAGTATGGATTTAGGCAAGCCGGTTCTACTGCACATATCCTAAGGATTATCTCTGGACGTATATATCATGCACTGTACAACTGAAACTAAAACGGTATCCCTTGATATATACAAAGGATTTGACAAGGTTTTGCATGAAGATTTCATGCAAATTTTATGTATTACTGCACATATAATATAATCAGTTCATTCTTAGACAAGAGATAAATCCAGGTTGTCTTAGATGGCTGCACGTCCAAACAACGTGAAATTAAGGCAGGTGTATCTTAGAGGTCGATCCTTGGACCTTTATTATACCTGATATTCAGAAATGATCTCCTTAGTGAAATTGTGTTGAAGATAGATAAATTTGTTAACAATATTACATTCCATACCAAACATATGTGAAAAAGACTGTACAAGGCAATGACTAAACGTCTCTAGTGGAATGGGAACGCAAATGGATGGTAACAATTAATGCTACTAAGATAAAACTCCTTTCCTTCAACAATTTAAAAGTATCTTTCCAGCCACTGATTGCCACGGATAATAACACTCTAGCTGAGAGTTCATCATTCAAACTCCTCGAACTAACATTCACAGGTAACAAGAATTGAAACAAATACACAGAAGACATTGCTAGGGCTGCTGTAAAGAAGGTGGGATCCATTTACGGTACTAGTAAAATACTTACACCTAACAGTATTCTTTATCTCTACACGCTCATATGGGCTAGTGCATCAACCACTAGTATTTCTTTATTGGATAGGGAGTCTCCAATCTAATAGATCTCGAACTGTCGATCAAACTCCAACCACTGTCCCATCACCACAATGTGACAATCTTGTGCTTGTTTTACAAGTACTTTAATAGAATGTGCTCCACTGAACTTGAAGCACTGGTGCCTCCTTGACGTAAATATTTCTGACTAATCTTAACAGCAGCAAAATCCCACCTCTTCATTGTAGATGTCATCCGTGCCGGGAAGCCTTTTACTCTGAACGTTTCTTCCTCTTGAACTGCTAAACTTTTGAATTCCCTCCCTGCTTCCTGCTTCTTCGACTGTACTGACATGTAAAAATTAAAATGTAATGTGAATAAACATCTCTCTACTCAACTCCCTACTAAGAGTTTCCTTCTAGCCGTGGTCTCTAATTCACAGTATCTCCTTATGTCCGAGTTGCAATGTGGAAAAAAAGTAAGAATCTTCTCGCATTTAATGACCTCTACAGATAAGGGCTGGGATTTTTGCTGTTCATCGGGTGGGTTAGGAATATTTTTGCTGAAGGGGTTACAACTGCAATAAGTTTATCGGATATTATTTCATTTCAGTAGTTGTAAAACATGAACAGAGATGCAGCATTGTGGCGATGGGGCATGGGGCTGGAGCTTGGTAGAAAGTGTGGATCTTATTAGGTAATAAATTCCTTTTTTGCGCTTTGTCTAAGTGGGAGAGGCTGTTAGTGGGTGTACCAGCACAAATGGGGCAACAGTACCCCCATGCACGGGCGAATGGTGGCTTTATCTGAATGGGAAAGAATGCAACAGAGAAGAGACTTACCGTCTATGTCGACTTCATCAATGAAATCTCGCAAATCAGATTCGGTTGCAGATTGACCCAATGAACGTAAAACTGTCCCCAATTCAGACGTGGTCAAACGTCCATCATGGTCCCGGTCCAACATTTTAAATGCTTCTTTATATGCTGAAATTTAGATGAAAAATAAAACATCTGGAATTTTAATTATGATTTATATATATATATATATATATATATATATATATATATATATATATATATATATATATATATATATGATTTATATATATATATATATATATATATATATATATATATATATATATATATATATATATATATGTTTTTATTTGTTTTTGTTAGTGATACTTTCTTGAATGAATTCACTTATTTATATGAAAGTGCATATTTACCTAAATGCATGTTGGGAATAATTTTCCCTTTGACCAATTTGGTACCCCCTAAATGAGGAGCGGCATATATATTATTTTTAAAATATAATTATTCACTGACTCATCAGAGTGGCTGAATCTAGCAATCTAGCAAGATTCGAAATCGGGACCTTGTGATATATATATATATATATATATATATATATATATATATATATATATATATATATATATATATATTTCTTATAATATATACCAATCCTTATTTAAGAAGCTATGGCATAATGGAAACATATTAAAGGTATTTGCAGCTTCCCTTCCAATTTTCGGATTTTTAATCGTGTCAAATCACACTTTATTTCCTTTCGACAGATTGATTGTTGCTATATCTTGTGATGAGTTAAGGGCATAATAAATTCACTGGTTGATATGATAATTAAGTAATTGATTTTGCGCTACGAAACAGATAGTGTCAAGAATTGTAAATGCCAACTGAATTAAAGGAATAAATAATAAGATGGTCAACATCATGAATTTTGGAATATAGTTTTTTTTTTACTCATGTTCACCTCTTACAAAGCATATCGCAACTTGGACGTAAGAGGCTACTATTTGGGGGCATGTCTAGAAAAGAGTAACAAGATATTTGTTTATGTTACATTTAAACTTCTGCATATCGGTACAGCCAGGGAAGCAGGCAGCAGGAAGGGAATTACAAAGTCTAGCTGTTCGAGGGAAGAAACTATTAGAATAGAAAGCTTTCTGGCATTTAGGGATAACAACAGTGAAGAGGTGAGATCTTATTGCTAAACGAGTTTGTCGGGGATATGTACGTTGAAGGGGTACAAGTGAAATAAGTTCATCAAAACACATTCCATTAAAATATTTGTAAAACAGGCAGTGATGCAACATTGCAGCGATGAGACAGGGGCTGGAGCTTAGTTGATAAAGTGGGACCGATTGGATTGACAACTCTTTTTTGGATTTTACCTAAGAGGGAGGGACTAGTGGCAAATGCACCAGTCCAGACGTGGCAACAATACTCCATGCATGGGCGAATGGTGGACTTGTAAAGGTACAGGATACTCTCAGGCGTGAGTAGTCTTCTAGCTCGATTAAAGGAATATAACTTTTGAAATCTACTTTGTCTTAATATCGCTAACATTTGTGTATTGCAAATATTGTTTTTTTCTTATTGCAGCTTTAACTTAAACTCTGGACATTTTAACTTTACTTATCTTGTAGTTTTTCTTTTTTTTTTCTTTTGTTTTTTTGTTCTTAAATCTTTTTTGTCAAATATGCTATTATTAACCAATAATGTTTTCTGATATTTAAAACGAAAAAAAAAGTCACTCATGAAAACGAGAACTTTCCAAATTAAAACCTTGAACTAAACTCAAAATCGCGGTTTGTTCTCTGCAGTATGCATTATTTTTAATTAGTGTAAACTTAATACGTAACCCAAACGGCATTACTCTAAACCAGTTTTTAATGGAGAGTAGATAAGCACAGTGGATGTGTTATCGGCAGCTCCAGTAACTCTCACTACTCCTTTTTTGTACCTCAGTCCTCATTTCCAATGAATGATTTTTCTGACAAAGGGTGAACAAAAAGCTGCTTTCCAGGTCGGTAGTACTTCGTGAACAGTAGTCTGAGATGTCGGAAATTTTCTGTTTCTATGTCTATCCTTGTGGCCATGTCACTAGTAAAAGTGCTGGAGGTAAACGTTTTATCTGGGCTCATGTTATCTGCCTGACAGTCAGGGACCCGAACTTAGGATTAACCACTAAGGAGGCTGTCCTATCAGCAGGTGCAAAGTACTGGGGCTGCTGTATTGCCATTTGGTGAATGGATTCTGGACCATGCAGTAGTTTCTGCCGGGGCCTCTCAATGCCATACTAGTGGGTAATTGTTACAGCTTTACCTTATCATGTGCTACAAAAAAAATCCTGTCTTTTCTCTCTTACTTTCCCTCTCTGTCCTGCTCTAACCAAGTATGCCGCCCTATTCCACAAATCCCAAAACCTCAACATGAAATATCTCCAGAAAAAAAACACAAATAAACCAAGAACCCAATCCTTCAACGTAGACCCCTACTACCATGTCTCCTTCTCCAACATCAGGGGTCTACGTTCCAACCTTCCAAAGGTTGAAACCCAATTACAGGAGATGAAACCAGACATATTCTTTCTAAGCAAAACTGAAATAGGGCCGTCCACTTCCCTATACGAGTCCATAGTTAAAGGATACTCTAGCTTAACATCTAAATCTGACCCTGTTGCAATATTTATTCCATTTATAAACGATGCTGCTAAAAACTGACGAATCAAATAATTTCACGTTCTGCTACCAACCAATCAGAAACCAGAATTGCTTCATAAATATTAAACCTTTTCTGGAGCAATTTCACATATTCTTTTCCCGGGTTTCGACACAGTAAGAATATTTTGTTCTGTGGAACTGTCTACTACAAACAAGTCACCTCCCAGGACTTGTGTGTAACAGCGAACCATCTGAAACTGTTCTGAAACTCAAAATGGGTTACACTTCTAGAGGTTATGCGCCCACCGTGTGTCTTTATTTCGATGGATCCGAATCAAAATTCGAATTGTGGCAAGTTAAATTTCTAGGATATCTACGAATCCAAAAGCTACACAAAGTACTACAAACACAACCTGAAAACAGAAACGACCCCGAATTCATTGAAAAGAACGCAACTGTCTTTGCGGAATTAATACAGTGTTTAGATGACCGAAGTCTACCACTGGTAATGATAGAAGCCCTGGACGACGGCTGCAAAGCATTAAACATATTGAGAGAGCATTATTTATCGAAAGGAAAACCCAAAATTATTTCTTTATACACTAAACTGACCTCTCTAAAACGAATGGAAGCCGAAACTATTACTGATTATATTATAAGAGCCGAGACAACTGCAAATTCTTTAAAAATGTCTGGTGAAGTTATAAGTGACAGTCTGTTAATTTCCATGGTCCTTAAGGGATTACCGAGTGATTTCAAGCCATTTACCACCGTGATAACCCAGAAAGAAAAACCCATGACTTTTAGCCAATTCAAGGTAGCACTCAGAAGTTACGAAGAAACTGAAAAAATGATCACCGAAAAAAACGAATCCACAAATATCATGAAATTTAAAAATACACACATAAAAACACCAAAATCGAATTATACCCATGCCAGGAATAAAAAACGCAACTTTGCCAAAAGCAAGTTTTTTCCTAAGAAAAGTACAAAAATTATTTGCTATAATTGTGGATGACCTAATCACAAAAGTTTCCAATCAAAATGGCGACTACATTAAAAATGTAGAGAGCTCTGTTAGCGAACATAGATTTTTATTTTCGTGTACATTTGATGCTTCAACAAACAATAATAATTTTCTTGTGGGGCCACGGCACATGTGATTACAAAGGAATCTGATTTTATCAATTTTGATCCCAACTTTAAGCCACAAAATCATTTTGTAGAACTAGCTGACGGGAGTCGAGTCAATGATATCGTTTTGAAAAGAGGCAATGCGAAAATCTCGCTAAAGAACAATAAAGGTGAACAGTGTTTCTGTATTCTAGAAAACGCTCTTCTAATCCCAAAATTTAAACAAAATATATTTTCTGTACAAGCTGCCACAAAACAAGGTGCAAATATAAACTTTAGCCCCAATAAATCAAAACTGGTATACCCGAATGGAACTGTATTCGACATTAAAGAAAATGGAAGACTATATTATTTAAATAGCGTAGTCCCATCAAAAACCGCCTGCCATGATCTACAGACATGGCATAAAATTCTTGGACACTGCAATATTCCTGATATCAAAAAGTTGCCGATTGTAGTTGATGGAATGCAAATACAAACATCAAAAACCTTCAACTGCGATGTCTGTACGCAAGGGAAAATGACAAACTATCAAAACAAGATACCAGACAAAAAGGCCAAAAAAATCCTATCAATGGTGCATTGTTACTTGAATGGTCCCATAGAACCGATGGCCAGAGAACATTATAGATATGTGTTGAATTTCGTAGATGACCATTCAGGTTTTATAATGGTTTACTTTTTGAAGAACAAATCTGATACCCTGCTAGCAACTAAGAAATATCTAGCCGACATGGCCCCCTATGGTGAAATCAAGTGTATTTGCTCTGACAACGGTACGGAATTCACCAATAAAGACTTTGAACTTTTACTAATTAACCATCATATCAGGCATGAAACATTAGCTCCTAGTTCGCCACACCAAAATAGGACTGCTGAACGTGCGTGGCGGACACTTTTTGAAATGGCAAGATGCCTACTCATTGAATCAAAACTCCCTAAAAACCTCTGGACGTATGCACTTATGGCGGCAGCCTATATACGCAACAGGTGCTTTAACAAAACACTATCTAAAACTCCATATGAATCTTTCTGCGGTAAAAAAACAAATTTAAGCAGAATGCATATATTTGGTTCCACTTGCTTCGCATATATAGAGAAAAAGAGTAAATTGAATATTAAAGCCGACAGAGGTATATTTCTTGGATACGATAAAAACAATCCAGCCAATTTATTTTTTTTTCCGAAAAAAATAAAATAAAAAGAATCAGGTGTGTAAAATTCACAGACACATTTAATTTTACAGCCAAGCTCCCGTCACATGAAGAGGATGAAATTATATTACCTCAAATAATTTGAACAAACGAAAACAATAAAAATGACGGAGATGAGAGTGTCCATGATGATGATGATGATGATGATGATGATGATGATGATGATGATGATGATAAAGTCGAAAGATATCCCAAAAGAAATAGAAGACGACCCGATTGTTTTGTGGTCGACAATATAAAAGATTATCAAATCGACTATTGCTCTTCAATGGAAAATGCGCCAAGAAGCTTCAACGAAGCAATTAATTCAGAACATTGTGATGAATGGAAAATTGTCATGAAAAAAGAAATAGATGCCTTAACCGAAAATAATACCTATATGGTAGTGCCTCTCCCAAGAGATAAACATGTTATTTCTACCAGATAGGTCTTTACAAAAAAGAGTGCAGCATAAGGCGTAGAACAGTACAAAGCAAGATTTGTTGCTAAGGGGTACTCTCAGATTTACGGTAAAGAATACTTTTCTACGTTTTCACCGATCAAAAACCTAACGACAATCAGAATTTTAATGCAAGTCGCATCACAATATGACCTAAACATCCATCAAATGGACGTAAAAAATGCTTATTTGAATGCCTCAATAGACTGTGAAATTTATAATACCCCTCCAGAGGGATTTATAATGAAAAATAAAAATAGCGTGTGGCAACTTAACAAGTCATTATATGGTCTAAAGCAGAGTGCTCAGTGTTGGAACACAGTATTCCATGATTATATTATTAAACAACAATTTAGACAATGCGCTGTAGACCCCTGTTTATATACCCAACACAAAGACGATAAACTACTGATTTTGGTTTTGTGGGTCGATGATATTTTAATCGCATCAAATCGTGACATAATGTTAACTGATGTTAAGAACAAATTAAGTAAAAGATTCAAAATGACCGATCTTGGCAAAATATACTGGTTTCTGGGGATAGAATTTACTCAAAGCAAAGGACTTGTTACAATGACTCAATCGAGATACATCGACAAAATACTATTAAAATTTGGAACGGGAGAGTGCAAGAAACGCTCTACACCGGTCGAAAATGATATTAATAAAAATATACATGCAGAATCTGAAATAATAAACGACACACAATATCGCGAAATTATAGGTATTTAATGACTGCAACCAGGCCCGACATATGCTATACAGTAACAAAACTGTCACAAAAATTATCACGACCGACAATGAAGGATTTAAACAGAGCTAAATAAGTCCTACGTTATTTAAAAGGTACTAAAGAACAGAAGTTAGTATTTAGAAAATCAAAAAATCCCCTAAAATTAGAAGGTATTTTCGGATTCAGACGGGCCAAACGACGAAGATCGCAAGAGTGTATCTGGATATTGTTTCAGACTCTCGGAAAATGGGCCTATTATTTCATGGAAATCTAAAAAGCAACAGATTGTATCTCTCTCTACGTGTGAAGCAGAATTTATCGCGATCACACACACGACCCAGGAAGCACTCTACCTTAAAAATATCCTGAAGACTATTTTAGAGCCAGAATTGATTACAAACCCCGTAGTAATTAATTGTGATAATCAAGCCAGTATAGTCTTAGCACAGAACACGATAATCAACCAAAGATCTAAGCATATAGATATAAAATACCATTTCATAAAAAACGAGATAAAAAAGGAATCCATTATTTTGAATTACATATCATCAAAACAAAATATCGCTTCTTTTTCTCTCTTAGTTTCCCCTCTCTGTCCTGCTCTAAGTAAATCTGACGACCTAGTCCACAAATTCCAAAATTTCATCATGACAAGTTTCAAGAAAAAATACACGATTAAACCCGGTTCTCCAACTTCCAACGTAGACCCCTACTACCATCTCTCCTTCTCCAACATCAGGGGTCTTCGTTCTAACCTTCCAGAGGTTGAAACCCAATTACAGGAGACTAAACCAGATCTTTTATTTTTAAGTGAAACTGGCATTGGACAGGCTATTTCCCTAGATGAGTTTGCAATTACAGGATACTCTAACTTAACTTCTAAATCTGACCCCCAAGATCGCCATGGGCATGGAATATGTGCCTATATTAAAGATAGCTTTCCATGTGGGAGGGACATCTCCAGGGAAGATCCTAACTTACCCTATATGTGCTTCCGGGTTGCTTTAGCTCACACTACTGCATTTATATTTACTCTCTATCGCCCCCACAACAGCGGAGTTACTATCTTTCAAAGCATATCTGAGAAAATTGACCAAGTCCTTTCTACTTATCCTTCAGCTAACATTCACGTATGTGGAGACTTCAATGTTCACAACGTCAAATGGTTGACCCACTCAAACAAGACCGATGATGAGGGGAGGTTCTGTCATGATTTCTCCATTGCCTATGACCTCACTCAGATTGTTCAGGAACCTACCCGTGTGCCCGATAATGACGGCCAGTATGCGAGCCTACTAGACCTTTTTCTCACAACTTGCCCTGAACTATGTTCAGTTTCTGTTCTGTCGCCTCTTGGATCTTCCGACCACTCTGTTGTATCAATTAAGATAAAAATGAAATGTAATAAGTCCCCAGACGTACCTCTTCATCGTACAGTATATCGATACACTAAGGCTGACTGGGATAGCTTCCGTACATTTATATCTGATCTACCTCTGCATTCCATGTTTAAAAAGGATGTGTCCTCTATAGTATTAGACCTGACTGAATGGTTAATTGTAGGTATTGACCATTTCATACCCTCTAAAAAGTTTCAGCAAAAACCTAACAGCCAGCCATGGTTCTCTCCAGAATGTGCTGCTGCCATTGCGCACAGAAATCACTTTTTCCACTGCTTCAAACGTAATAGATGTATGGAAACTAAAGCCGTTTTCAGGACTGCCAGCAACCATTGTAAGAAAGTAATAAGGAACGCAAGAGAGTTGTATGCTCAATCTGTTAAGTCCAAAGTAGCTGAGCAGCGGCTTGGTTCCCACCAGTTTTGGCAAATAGCAAACAGAATCCTGAACAGAAGCGTGTGCTCCATCCCAACTATTATCAATGGACCTGAGGTAATCTCGTCAGCCTCAGACAAAGCCAAACTCTTTGTCAAGAACTTTGCAGCTAATTCTACCCTTTGCGACCAAGACCGCCAACTCCCAATATTTCCTCCTGTATCAGAAAACATGCTATGTGATATACGTATATCTGTACGTGGTGTTGCGAAGCTAATCAAAAACCTTGATTCGAGTAAAGCAACTGGCCCTGACGGTATTCCAATTATAGTACTCAAAAAACTTCAACCTGAACTAGCGCCCATACTTACAAAACTGTTTAAACGTTGTCTTAAGGAGAATAGTTTCCCATCTCCCTGGAAAATCTCATCAGTATGCCCTGTATTTAAGAATTCAGGTGATCGCTCATCCCCCTCTCAGTACAGGCCAATAAGTCTCCTGTGCGTCATGAGTAAGTTGCTAGAATCTGTGTTAAATACAGAAGTAATCAACCATCTCAACAAAAATAACCTTCTTAGTGACACTCAATATGGTTTCCGTTCTGCTAGATCTACAGCAGATGTCCTTACAGTTATATCGCATAGGATTAGCAAATCTCTCGACGGTGGCAATCTTTCTAGGGCAATTGCTCTTGACATATCTAAAGCCTTTGATAGGGTATGGCATAAAGGTTTACTTCATAAGATCGCTAGCTATGGTATAGTTGGAAAAGTCTTCTCAATTATTAAATCATTTCTTTCTGATAGGTTCATAAGAGTAGTAGTTGAGGGGCAAAAATCAGAAGCTCACAGTATTAATGCCGGTGTCCCTCAGGGATCCATCCTGGGCCCAACTCTTTTCCTGATCTACATTAATGATCTTCCAAATCATATCCTTACATCATTTGTAGACATTTATGCTGACGACACTACCATTTATGGTACCACATCTAAGACAGTAAACGACCAAGTTCTCTCCAATTCTCTCTCATCTGATCTTGAGCACGTAGTACAATGGGGAAAGGAGTGGCTGGTTACTTTTAATGCATCTAAAACCAAGCTTCTCTCTTTACATCATCAACATTCTAATCCACATTTGTCATCAATTGAAATGAATGGCTCTCGTCTTCAGGAGGCCTCAAGTTTTGACAAGCTTCTGGGCTTGACCATTACTCCTGATCTTAAATGGAACACGTATATCAAATCTGTTGCCAAGGCCGCTGGAAAAATGGTGGGATCTTTCTATCGATCCGGTAGATATCTCACTGCTGATGCTATTCTCTATCTATATAAGAGCCAGGTACGTCCAAGGATGGAATACTGTTGCCACATCTGGGCAGGAGCTGCTAGAAAGGACTTGTCCTGCCTTGATAGAGTTCAAAATAGACTTCGTAGCCTCGTAGGAGATGTCCTTTTCTCCTCCTTGCAACCTCTATCTCACAGAAGAGATGTTGCGAGTTTGTCTCTGATGTATCGTTATTTTCATGGAAAGTGTTCAACTGAGCTTCAATCTATGGTCCCCCCTCGCCAAACTTTCACAAGAAACACTCATCTAACTGTAAACACTATCAATAATTCCCCCCACTCTTTATCTGTGCCTAAACCTAAACGTAGATTCCATGAACAAAGCTTCTTTCTTAGAACTGCACGCCTGTGGAATTATCTTCCGTTTTCCTGCTTTCCGGCTGACTACAATATGGTTGTGTTCAAGTCTAACGTAAATAAGTTCTTGATGAACCGTTCTATATAAGTTATCAAATTTACCAAATTTTCATTCCTAATGATTACTATATTGTCCAATTTCTACTGTACACTCTTTAACCCTTATCCTTGAGTGGCCTCTGGGCCTTGATAATGTGGTGATGCCTATGTAAAAAAAAAAAAAAGAAAAAAAATGTATTTACGAAACCCGCGACAAGGATAAAGCTACAACGTTTTTTCTCAAAACTTGTTGGGGAATTCGACTGAATAATTTTTTTTTCCTTTCACTGCCCTGTATGTATTTGGATTTCTATATATTAAAAATACAGACCAGCAAAGTTCCACTTATGAGAAAGCTCTTACTTTTTTGCATGAATATCAGCGGAAAACCCTAGGGGTAATGCTCAGAGTATATAGATTTCTATATATCAAAAAAAAAAAAAAAAAATAGTTCTGGACAAGACGTTAAACTGTATCCATTTTATTTGTATTAACACTTTAACCTACTAATGTGTAACTAATACTTTTGCTTAAAAAAAAAAAAAATCTTTGTAATTTTCCTTTTTGACATTTGAACACAATTAAAAATGGCGTCTTTTTAAATCCTAAAATTCTAAGATCCAAATGATTTCAAATTTTTGTTATGTCTAAGTGAATATAAAAATATATATTTATTTTTGAGCAGAACAAACACAAGGGACTTCCCCATTATAAAAAATAGGGAGGATGTTGCAATATTTTGGGATTAATGGGGTAGTTATTTAAATGCTGCCGACATCAGCATTATTTGGCACAAGGCCTGGAGAGTGGGAACCCCGCAGGCTCCACTAAAGGAGGGGTACTCCTGCAATTTTAAAAATTGCCTGAGTAACTCCGTCGGCATTCCCCGGGCGAGGCGCCTCAGGCAGCAAGCAATAAACTTGCCCCACTGGAAAGCCCGATGGCAAGGCCTGGGAGGGTGGACCTCCTAGGTATCACCCAGGCAATGTACCTCAGTCCAACAGGTGCTGGGCCGGTTCCCGGCCCCTCACCTGTTGGGCTGAGTGTCAAGTGACGAGTCCTTGACGTGTACTACCCTGTCTCCCTGCAGCCGAAGCCGCTAGGAGACACATCCCATCACAACAGTGTTGTAATGGGATTAATGGGGTATTTATTTAAATGCTGCCTACATCAGCATTATTTGGCACAAGGCCTGGAAAGTGGGATACCCGCAGGCTCCCCTAAAGGAGGGGCACTCCTGCAATTCTAAAAATGTTGTAATGGGATTAATGGGGTATGATCCCACACAGTCAGACGATTCTATTTATAAACGATGCTGCTAAAAACTGACGAATCAAATTAATTCATGTTCTGCTACCAACCAATCAGAAACCAGAATTGCTTCATAAATATTAAACCTTTTCTGGAGCAATTTCACATGTTCTTTTCCCGGGTTTCGACACGGTAAGAATATTTTGTTCTGTGGAACTGTCTACTACAAACAAGTCACCTCCCAGGACTTGTGTGTAACAGCGAACCCACTGAAACTGTTCTGAAACTCAAAATGGCTTCCACTTCTAGAGACCCGCAAGATCGCCATGGGCATGGAATATGTGCCTATATTAAAGATGCCTTTCCATGTGGCAGGGATATCTCCAGAGAAGATCCTAATTTACCTTATATGTGCACTTGCTTACACCACTGCATTTATATTTGCCCTCTATCGTCCCCACAACAGTGGAGTTACTATCTTTAAGAGTATATCTGAGAAAATTCACCACATCCTGTCTGCTCATCCTTCGGCTAACATTCACATTTGCGGTGACTTCAATATCCATTACATGGAATGGCTAACCCACTCAAATAAGAGATAATGAGGGGAGGTTCTGTCATGATTTTGCCATTGCCTATGACCTCAGATTATTCGTGAGCCCACCCATGTGCCCGATACTACCAGTTAGTATGCAAGCCTTCTAGACCTTTTTCTTCCCCCGAGCTATGTTCATGTTCCATTCTATCTCATCTGGGATCCTCTGACCTCTCCGTTTTATCAGTTAAGATAAAAATGAAATGTAATAAGTCTTCAAACGTATCTCTCCACTGTACTGTATACCGATACTCTATGGCTGACTGAGATAGCTTCCGTACATTCATATCTGATCTACCTCTGTATTCCATGTTTAAAAAGGATGTGTCCTCTATAGCATTAGACCTGACCGAATGTTTAATTGTAGGCATAGACCGATTCATACCATCCAAAAAATTCCAACAAAAACCTAACAGCCAGCCCCAGAATGTGCTGCTGCCATCACACACAGAAATCACTTCTTCCATAGCTGCCAACATAATAGATGCAGGAACCACTGTAAAAAAGTAATAAAAAATGCCAAAGAGCTATATGCTCAGTCTGTTAAATCCAAAGTAGCTGAACAACGGCTTGGTTCCCACCAGTTTTGGCAAATAACAAATAGGATCCTGAACAGAAGCGTGCATTCTATCCCAACAATTATCAATGGACCAGAGGTCATCTCGTCAGCATCAGACAAGGCCAAACTATTTGCCAAGAACTTTGCAGCTAATTCTACCCTATGCGACGAAGGCCATCAACTCCTTGTATTTCCTCCTATAACACACAAGACACTATGCAACATACACATATCTGTGTGTGAGGTCGCCAAACTAATCAAGAACCTTGATTTCAGTAAAGCAACTGACCCTGACGGTATTCCAATTATAGTGTTAAAAAAGCTTCAATCAGAACTTGCTCCCATACTTACAAAACTGTTTAAACGTTGCCTTAAGGAGAAGTGCTTTCCAACACCCTGGAAAACCTCATCAGTATGCCCTGTATTTAAGAATTCAGGTGATAAGTCATCTCCCTCTCAGTACAGACCAATAAGTCTCCTGTGTGTCATGAGTAAGTTGCTGGAATCCATATTAAATAGAGAAGTAGTCAACCATCTCAGCAAAAATAACCTTCTTAGTGACATGCAATATGGTTTCCGTTCTACTAGATCTACAGTAGATGTGCTAACGGTTATATCTCATAGGATTAGCGAATCTCTCGACAAAGGCTTCCTTTCTAGGGCAATTGCTCTTGACATATCAAAGGCCTTCGATAAGATATGGCATAAAGGCCTACTTCACAAGATCTCCAGCTATGGTATAACTGGAAATGTTTTCTCGATCATTAGATCATTTCTCTCTGATAGGCTCATAAGAGTAGTGGTTGATGGACAAAAATCAGAGGCCTGCAGTATTAATGCTGGAGTCCCTCAGGGGTCCATCCTGGGCCCAATTCTCTTCCTGATCTACATCAATGATCTCTCAAAACACATACTTAAATCATCCATAGACATCTATGATGATGACACGACCAACTATGGCAACACATCAAAGGCCGTAAATGACACAGTTCTCTCTAATTCTCTCTCCTCTGATCTTGAGCACGTGGTACAGTGGGGGAAGAGGTGGCTTGTTACATTTAATGCATCTAAAACCAAGCTTTTATCTTTACATCAACACTCTGATCCCCATCTGGTATCAATTGAAATGGATGGCTCTTGTCTAAGGGAGGTCCCATGTTTTGATAAGCTTCTGGGTTTGACCTTTACTCCTGATCTGAAATGGAACAAAGATGGAGTACTGCTGCCACATCTGGGCAGGAGCTGCTAAAAACAGCATATTCTGCCTTAACAGAGTACAAAATAGATTTTGTGGCTTAGTGGGGGATGCTCTTTTCTCTTCCCTGCAACCTCTCTCCCACAGGAGTGACCTTGCGAGCCTATCTTTGTTTTATCGTTATTTCCATGGCAAGTGCTCGTCTGAACTCAATCTCTGGTTCCCTCTCGCCAATCTTTCATGATAAACACCCGTCTAGCTGAAACCACTGTCAATAATTTTCCCCACTCTTTATCTGTGCCTAAATCAAAACGAAGATTCCATGAACAAAGCTTCTTTCTTAGAAATGCATGCCTGTGGAACTCTCTACCGCTTGCCTGTTTCCCACCTGATTTCAACTTCAATGTCTTCAAGTCCAACATAAACAAATTCCTGATGAACCGCCCTCGTAAGTAATGACACTTTATCAAATCTCCAATACTAACGAATACTACAACACTATCCCATTGATTACTATACACGCACTAACCCTTATTCCCCAGTGGCTTCTTGGCCTTAATAAGTGGTGACCTCCATGTAAAAAAAAAAACCTTCTTCGCAGCAGCCTTTGCAGTATCCTCTATGTATTTGATCCAGTTCATATTGCCTGCAAATGTTAGGCCAAGGAGTTTGGAGGTAAAATTCTCAGGTAAGGTGCTATTTGTCATGAATATAGGGGGTTGGAGAGGCATCTTGTAATTTTTTTTGTCATTTATTCACTATATATATATATAATTATTTTTTTACTAGAATAATTAAATACCTACAGACACTAGTGTTTCATCCTTTCTGGAATCTTCAGTGCAGGGTGTCATGATTAACACCAGTCGACAGATTCGAACTCGGCAACACAGGCCATCTCTGGCTCGATTAGCGAAGACCGTATCCATTCAGCTACCATTAACTATGTGAAATAACGTTGAATTTAAACATTTTAATATTAAATGTTCTTTACGTCAGTCAGACAGTGATCTAATCTTTATACGATGATCTATGCATATATATATATATATATATATATATATATATATATATACACACTAGGAAAAGTACCCGTCGTTGACTGGGTTCAAAAACAGCCTACAGAAAATGGACTCTGATTTATGAAAGTATGATAGGTTATGAAAAGGAAGGGTTGTAAATTTGGGTTGAATTTGGGGGTATCAAAACCAAAGCAAAATATGATGAAAGTAAAAATAAAATAGATAAACTCCATAATTTATTATACCATACCTGTTCACACTGAAACACTTATCACAATATTCTGTGGATCTATATTAAAAAACCTTGTTAAACTTTGTGACATATTTCCATTCTATGGAGGTCAGGTGCGAACGAACACTCCATAATTTTATTATACGATATTTCTTCAAACTGAAACATAATTATCAAAGTATACTTACGCAGATAGATATGAAAAGTCTTTATTAAAGTTTGTGTCTATTTCCATTCTATGGAGGCCAGGCGCGAACGCAGACCCCACAATTTTAATGAACCACCGTTCTGCCAGCTCAAACATACCCATTCCTGTGTCTCGATACATCTTCTTTCATTATATGTAATCAGTTTTTTAAAATAGTCAACCATATAGGAGCCCATTCGTGATCAGACACACACATACACATACACACACACACACCCATTCAGCTTTATATTATAAGAAGATATATATATATATATATATATATATATATATGTATATTATGTGTGTGTGAGTGAGTGTGTGTTTATGTATGTATTGTGTATGTATATTATAAAAAAATCGTATTCCTGTTTGTTTGGTCACAATGTATGTCATTGAAGTGAGTGTTCCTAATGATGGCGGTCTTAACAGAGCTGAAAGAGAGAAACAGACCAAATACCAAGGTCTCATGTATGATATGAAAAGAAACTGGAACCTAAAGGGGATATCGATCATACCAGTTATCATAGGTGCCACAGGACTTATGAAGAAGAACCTGAAGTCCTACCTTACTAATATTCCTGGTGAACCAAGTGCAAAAGAGATTCAGACAATTGCACTTAAGGGAACAGCTAGGATACTAAAAAGAGCTCTCGGTTGGTTTCAATAAAAAAGCGGGGCAATGTTGGCAGCTGGTTTGGCTGCCCCATACCCGGCATTACAATCTTCAAAGGAAGAAAAATAAAAAAATAAAAAAATAAAAAATATCATAGTAGATGGCAGCATCATAGCAAAAAAGGCATAGCTTTAAAAAGAAGGGGGACAAAATGAAAGTAATATTTCCGGGCAACGCCGGATAGATTATCTAATGTATATGCTGGGATACGACATTAAAAATTAGTAACAAAATACAGTACATTATATAATACACATGTATATTATAAATAACACCGTAAGGCGAGGCAAATGCAATAACCAGGGCCTGGGAAAAAACGTATCCCGGGATTCTACTGAATAACCTTGTTCTTTTCTCTTCTGTCGAGAAGCATTATGCTTCGAAATAGTATGGTCTAAAGAGTTTTATTCATAATTTATATGTTTTTCATTATCAATTTGATAATTAAATAAATTTTATTTAACTTTAAAATGTCATCAATTATTTCTTATATTGAATGTTGCACATTCATGTAGAGCTTTCTGTATCTTGATAGGTCATTGTATAAAGGTTATTTTTTGTCTTTAGAAAGCTCTCTCTCTCTCTCTCTCTCTCTCTATATATATATATATATATATATATATATATATATATATATTGTTTAGCTGTGGAATTTATTATATACAATCTCTCACATTCTGAAAATCCTATCATAAGTTGCTCGCTTGGTTAGCATTGCTGGATGGCATCGTCCTTTCGAGTTAAAACTCTTATTTGTGAGACATTGGCTTGGGGTTATTAGCTGGTTGCATGACCGCGTCCCTTGTTGAGACAAAGTAGGTTCATTTCACAGTCGGATTTCTGCGCGGTTTGCTTGATCTGTGTTGGTTAATAGAAATTCTTGTGTGCAGGGTGTTTGCTCAGTTGGTAGAGTGCTTGCCTTGCATGCAAGAGGCTTGGGTTTCGAATCCTGTGTTCGGATGTGTCTAACTGATGAGCCCAAATGAGGGCGAAACTCGAGTCTTGGACTTCCGGTTCTTTGCTGCCATGGCTCTTGTGGGCTGTGACATTGTTTGGCTGTGGAATTTATTATATATATATATATATATATATATATATATATATATATATATATATATATATATATATATATATATATATATATACGGCATAATCGCGTTGACACACTGGTTCTTGTCAGATCACTGAAGTTAAGCAATGTTGAGCCTGATTAGTATCAGATGGGTGACCATATGGGAATTCTAGGTGCTGTATGTGCTCTCAGCTTATCTCTGCGTTTATTTCCAGTCGTCCTGTACTTCACTTGCCACTGGTATTTAATAATGTCGTCTCAGGAGAGGTGTGGTTGGAGATTGTGCACCTCCTGCCACAAAAATCTCATGCGTAAGCAACCCTTCGTGGGTATCCATTGTCTGTCCAACACTGAAGGAGCCTGCTGCTTTTGCTTTTTGATATATATATATATATATATATACAGCTATGGGTTCAATAGAATTATACTTGCGATAATATTCCCTATTGTTTAATTGTTTATAATGGATTATTCGAATCTTCTGCTTTATCGTTAGTTTTATTACATTTTGGCTTTGGCTGTTAATAAACAGAGATGGTAATGGAAACGAGAGTCATATGAATTATATAAATTCAATAACATATAGTGAGACAGTTTCAGAGTAATATACATAAGCTTACTAATAGTTTGGTGACTTTGAGGCTAAATTGCAAATTGCGAGTTATTGGATCAATCAAAAGGAATTTTTTTCAAACCTAACTCAGTCCCTATACCAAGGAATATTTAAACATGTATTTTGTGCAATTAAACACATTTAAGAAGAAAGCTTTAGGGAAACAAACGTGATATGATAATCAAACTAACTAATTTCCAAACACAATTCATTAAATTAATCAATCAGTAGTAGTAGTAGTGGTAGTAATATTTCAAACTGGATTGCACTCACCTTCAATTTCATGTTTAGTTAGTGTGTTTGCCTGAAACATAAAGAAAAAAATGCTTATATGTTTTTGTTTTCACTATTATTTCTCTTTCTGTTATAATTGATTACATATATTCATTTCTTATCTTGTTCTATTATATAAAAGTCAGTTGTCTATGCGTTTGTTAGTTTGGATGTCCAGCTAAAACTTAAAAAATACACAACAAACCTCTTCAAAGTTTTGGGGTATTTTTTTTATCCGTGTAAACTTGGAAAAATAATATTTAAAATTTTAAAAAAAGAAAGAGACTCATTTCTTGGGGATCAGATGGGGATTTATTTCATTTAATGTTCTCAATTATGTTCTTATATATTAATGTAGTCCAGGAAACTCCAAATATAAATTCATCGCTTCTTAGGTAGTGTTGTTTATCTACAAAGAAATGAGCGAGAGAAGTTTTGTGTTACTAGTGCTCTGGAAACATCTTTGATTTTATTTGGTGCACTTGGTTATGCTCTAAAGGCCTCCTGAGTTTTATTTTTTCTCTTTTCACTTAAAAAAAGGGAATTTCTCGGGGGGGGGGGGTAGAAACTTCGCAATATTTAACACTTAGTTTTTTCGTGGCCCAGGGCAATGCCTGGTTGTCCAGGAAAGTTGTTATTTCTGTCTGTCTGACCAAACTCTAAAACTACCAAAGATAAATTTGTAAATCGTGCATTTTAGTTTGATCTCAAACAGGTTATCGTCAAATAAGTTAATTGTAATATCCATATATTTGGAGTGAGTACTGACAAAATTGGTGATTGTGGACTCAGAAAAAATATTTTCATTCAGCATAAAATGGAAAAATAACAAAGAAAATATTTAAAAAAAACCTTCGATCTAGCAATATATATATTACTGGTCTGCAAATACAAACAGTATAAAATGAATAAAAGTATGATTTATAATAAAAATAATTTTTTTTTTTTTTTTACATTTTCACCCCAAACAATGCACATTGCCACTATGATGTAGGGGAATACTATCAAGGATATAAGCATCAGGGGTACTATGTAGGGAGTTGGGCAGCAAGATGTCAGTTCACGTTACACCGGAACTTCTGCATGTCAGTACAGTTGGGGAAGCAGGGACCCGGAAAGAAATTCCAAAGTGTAGCAGTTCTGAGGAAGAAACTACTGGAATAGAAGCCTCTCTTACATCTAGGGATCTCAACTGTGAAGGGGTGGGATATAGCTGCTTGTCGGGTTTGTTAGAGATATTTATGTCGAGGGGGTACAAGTGATTGCAGTTCGTCAGAGCACTCACTGTTAAAGTACTTGTCGAACAGGTAGAGGGATGTAACATTTCGTCGATGGGACAGAGGCCGAAGCTTAGATGATAGTTCAGGACCTATCAGATTGGCGACTCTCTTCTGAACCTTGTCTAGGAACGACAGACTAGCGGCAGATGCACCAGCCCAAATATGACAAAAATACTCCATACATGAGCGAATGGTAGCCTTATAGAGGTACAGGATACTTTCGGGCGTTAGATATAAAGGAAAATATAAACAATTTGTAATAAATAACTTGTTAAAAATAATAATTAAAATTCACAAACTAGTTTTATTAGAAATGCAATTCTGCTATTTTTAGTTTCTAGGCTTTGAGTGTTTTGCGTGACGATACTTACATATGCACACATACTCAAACTCACACACGTGCTCATTCACACACACACACACACACACACACACACACACAGACAAACACACATGCTCAAACTTACACACGTGCTCATTCATACACCTTCAAACACACACACACACAAACACACACGCGCACACACACACACACACTCATACACGTATCTAAAAGTCCTTGTCTAAAAGTTTTCTAAATTTTACTCTGTAGTTGAAGTTAATCTATAATATAAATCTCACCTGTCTGTTTAAATGTATGTATGTATGTATGCATGCATGTATGTATGTATGTATGTATGTATGTATGTATGTATGTATGTATGCCTTAAATTTTCAACAGAGGTGATGGATTTTCACGAGTTTCATATCGTTTTGAAGCTCGACCCTTCGGACGACAAATATCAATGAATTGGCTAAAAACATTAATTCCTTCACCCTCAACTGGGCACTTTTCTACAGGAGGTTTGTTTTTTCATATGCTTTTCCTCCTTTCCGGTATGGGTTTGAGCCTGCCCGCCTACTACGACTTATTTTTTTTTTCTTTCAACATACACCTCCAAACACTCAGGCAACGCCGTGCACCCAGGGTAGTGTTTTATAAAATATAAAATTATTATTTAGAAAAAGGGGAATGTTCTCTTTTTTTATCAATTTGTTCTAGATTGTTATGGAGCATTCTACCGGATTCCAGACTTTTATGTTCTGTCTCAGACAACCCAACAGAGAGATCTTCTTTTAAAGATTGTTCTTTTTTTATATAGGCATCACCACTTATCAAGGCCAAGAGGCCACTCGAGGATAAGGGTTAAAGAGTGTACATTAGAAATTGACAATATAGTAATCGTTAGTAATGGAAATTTGGTACGGCTCCTCAAAAACTTGTTTACGTTAGACTTGAAGACAACGATATTGTAGTCAGCTGAAAAGCAGGGAAAAATCCCATAGGCATGCAGTTCTAAGAAAGAAGCTTTGTTCATGGAATCTACGTTTAGGTTTAGGCACAGATAAAGAGTGGGGGAAATTATTGATAGTGTTTTCTGCTAGACAGGTGTTTCTTGTGAAAGTTTGATGAGGGGGGAACCATAGATTGGAGCTCAGTCGAGCACTTGCCATGAAAATAATGATAAAGCAGAGACAAACACGCAACATCTCTTCTGTGAAAAAGAGGTTCTGGGGAAGAGAAAAGGACACCTTCTACGAGGTTACGAAGTCCTTTCCAGCAGTTCCTTCCCAGATGTGGTAACAGTACTTCATCCTTGGACGTACCTGGCTCTTATATAGATAGAGAATTGCATCAGAAGTGAGATATCTACGGGATCGATAGAAGGATCCCACCATTTTTCCAGCAGCCTTGGCAACGGATTTAATGTATGCGTTTCATTTAAGATCAGGAATAAAGGTCAAGCCCAGAAGCTTGTCAAAACATGAGGCCTCCCCAAGATGAAAGCTATTCATTTCAGTTGATGATGTAAAGATAAAAGCTTGGTTTTAGATGCATTAAAAGTAACAAGCCACCTCTTTCCCCATTGTACCACTTGCTCAAGATCAGAGGAGAGAGAATCAGAGAGAACTTGGTCATTTACGGTCTTAGATGTGTTGCCATAGATAGTAGTGTCATCAGCATAAATGTCTATGGATGATATAAGGATGTGATTTGGAAGACCATTAATGTAGATCAGGAAGAGATTTGGGCCCAGGATGGACCCCTGAGGAACTTCAGCATTAATACTGCGGGCCTCTGATTTCTGCCCATCAACCACTACTCTTATGAGCCTATCAGAGAGAAATGATTTAATAATTGAGAAGACATATCCAGCTATACCATAACTGGAGATCTTGTGAAGTAAACCTTTATGGCATACTCTATAAAAGGCCTTTGATATGTCAAGAGCAATTGCCCTAGAAAGGAAGCCTTTGTCGAGAGATTCGCTAATCCTATGAGATATAACCATTAGCACATCTACTGTAGATCTAGTAGAACGGAAACCATATTGCATGTCACTAAGAAGGTTATTTCTGCCGAGATGGTTGATTACTTCTCTATTTAACATGGATTCCAGCAACTTACTCATAACGCACAGGAGACTTATTGGCCTGTACTGAGAGGGAGATGACTTATCACCTGAATTCTTAAATACTGGGCATACTGATGAGATTTTCCAGGGTGATGGGAAGCAATTCTCCTTAAGACAACGTTTAAACAGTTTTGTAAGTATGGGTGCTAGTTCTGGTTGAAGTCTTTTGAATACTATAATTGGAATACCGTCAGGGCCAGTTGCTTTATTGGAATCAAGGTTTTTGATTAGCTTGGCAATATCACATACAGATATTGGTATATCACATAGTGTGTTTTCTGAGAGAGGAGGAAATATTGGGGGGTAGCGGCCTTGGTCTCAAAGGTAGAAGTAGCTGCAAAGAGTTTGGCTTTGTCTGATGCTGACGAGATTAACTCAGGTCCATTGATGATAGTTGGGATAGAGCACACGCTTCTGTTCAGGATTCTGTTTGCTATTTGCCAAAACTGGTGGGTACGAAGCTGCTGCTCAGCTACTTTGGACTTGACGGACTGAGCATACAACTCTTGCGTTCTTTATTACTTTTTTACAGTGGTTGCTGGCAGTCCTGAAAGCTGCTTTCCGTCCCTCTAAGTGCAATTGATTGTAACTCTCTTGCACTTGGTTCACCGGGTATATTTACCAGGTAGATTTTTTTTAGATTCTTTTTTTTATTAGTCCGGTTACTCCTATAATTACTAGAATGATGGAGATTTTCATAAGATTTCAGTTTCTTTTCATGTTGTACATAAGACCTTGGTATTTCGTCATCTTTTCTCTCTCAGTATACTGGGAGAGAACTTCAATACCTACTAGATACTATACTCGAGTGACTAAGGTTTCTCTGTACAGGGTTTTATCAGCACAACCTGGTATGAGAAAACTTTTCTGTACAAGTATACTCTGACTAACTGCTCAACATCAGATAGTATTCATGGCCCAACTATTATCTCTTTGGTATAACCAGCCCACACTAACTTTTATGAGGAATGGTGTACCTTCTCCAAGTGATGTAACTGAAGTAACAGCACGAAGCTGGATACTCCACCAGACTAGATGAATTTTTGTCCTGGAATCCAGTAAGTCAAAGAGACCACAAGAGAGATATACTCTAACATATTTAAATTGTCAATTGGGGGAGAAGGAAATAATGTTCTCTACTAATTCACTGCTTGAGAGGTACAGGGGAAAATTAATGGAATATTCTATGAATAGCTATGTATCCTATATAAAGGTCAAGTGTTAACCCCTGTAAAAAAGGGGGCCTCTTGATTTCTGAGAACTTCGACTGAAATAAAATGAAACACAAAGAATGCTATTTTAAATTTATTTCTGTGGCGTCATTATTATCAGCGTATTAAAGATGCAAGAGGAAGATCTTTGTGACACCATCGACCCCCTACAAGTTAACGTCCGCATCTACATCTGCTGTCGAAGCTGTGTTCGTCAGTCAGTTGATCAATTCATCCCCCATCTCCTCCAAACCACGATATGTCTTCCATTGTCTCCAACTCGCAACTGTCCTTAACTGTCCACTACTGACAACCGTCGCAAATGCTAGACTGTCTGCAATCGGTCCTAACTGTCATAAAACACAATGCCAAGTACATGCAAACTAATCCTAAATATATCTCAAATCCTTTTGTTTTTGTTCACAGCAACACTTTGACCAATAATCCCATGTCAGCTTCGTTTTATGTACCTTTATGAACAACTTCCCATCCCTTGTTCTGCCCTTTCTTTCTTTTGTCAGACCTCCTTTTCTTTTCTTTGCCAATTCCCTACACTTTCGAGGAAAACAAGTTGAGGAATGACACAAAATTGACAACTAAAGAATGGAAGAATATGGATAAACGTTATAATGCAAGACACTAGTCAGTGCTGTCCGAATGAGTTCGAAATAAGAAATTATTGGTAAAGCATATTAACAATTCTTGTTTCTAAAACATAGAGAGATCATTTTAAGTGACCCGACCTCTTACAAAACAACTAATGCTTTGAAAAAAAGTTTTGATCTATTTTTAATTCTATAAAATAACATCGAGGACTTTTAAGTTTATTTTTGTCCTTGAGAAGCACGGACACGAGTCAAACAGGTTGTTGGTGTTCTTGTTTATGACCAAAAGCATTTTAAAGTTAAAAAATAAAATAGGAAATGCATTTGTTATGACAAAAGGGCGAATTAGTTTTTGCTATTTACGTTTATGTAGCGAGGGTTGCAGGCTTCACATGCAATTTAATAGGGACAATTTCTTGCAATACTCGAAATAACAAAACATGATAACCCAAACATTCTTTCAAACTTAAACAAAAAAAGAAAACGCGATTTCTAAGTTAAGCTTGATATCCCAACAAAAAATGATATTTAAAAAATAAAATAATTTTTTTTTTTTGCATGGCATGTGAAAGTTCCATTATTGATTAATAAAATAAAAAGTTTTAATTTACTAGCTGCCCCGACCCGCCATTTCTTGTATTAACACATTGGTATTTATATCAGTATTTCCCATCAAAATAATTGTATTTGTTAATCACTCGTATGGTTTTTGCGGATTTTTTAAAACTCTTCTTCACCCTTGGGCGTAAGGAGCTGCTATGGGGTAAACCATTAAAACCTTTACAAACCACCGATTGTCATGATGATAGCACCCTTCCCAAGAATCCAACGTTTAAACTTCTAAACCTCATATTCTCAGGCAATATTGTGAGTAGGAGAGGATTTATAGAACTCTGAATGCAACTGTTAAAAAAATTACATTTACCTAATATAAAAAATTCGGTACTGCTTCCCTTGCAGAACGATGGGTTCAGCGTAACCACAGCTTGTAAAATGGTCATCAAGTAGTTCTGTCTTTCAAAAAATTGACGGTAACAACCAATTAAATTGACACGAAGTTAAGGCTTTATACTCAGCTGAAACCAAAAGCTTTTTTAACATTGCACGGTCACAAAAGGGGGTCAAATTATTAGCTTTTAAGTTCTTCCTTTTTTCTTACACGAACACTGAGTAGGGGGTGGAAGGGAAAGGTGTCGTGTGCAAGTTTAACTGTATCAAGGCAAGGCTTCCTTCAGTCTTGACAGACTATGGATACCAACTGTAAAGGTGCCTGCGTGTGAAATTTTTGTGGCAAGAGTTGCGCAATCTCCAACCACCCCTTTCCTGAGTCGACATTGTTCAATACCAGTGACAAGTGGAGGTTCAAGACGATTAGAAACAATGCAGAGATAAGCGGAAAGCACATACAGCGCTTAGAATTCCAAAATGGTTACCCATCTGGTACTAGCCAGGCTCAACATTGCTTAACTTCGGTGAACTGACAAGAACCAGTGTGTCAATGTGATTATGTTGTACCCAGTGTAACGGTGTAGCGTAACGGTGTAATTTCTAATGATATGAAGTGGAATAAGAATGGAGAAGATCCCTAATTGGGGTTTCACAACAGAATTTCTTTTTATGCCTTGTGTATATAAAATGACAATACGATCAAAATAAAAAAATGGCAATAAAATGACAATAGATCAAGAGCTACAAAGAGACTTTCGGATTTTGAATAAATGAGTTAAGATACCTTATCCTTCTTAGATAAGAGAAAAATCCAGGTTGTCATCGATGGTCGTACATCTAAACAATATGATATAAATACGGGAGTGCCACAGGGGTCTACCCTTGGACCTCTATTATTCCTGATATTCATAAATGACCTCCCTGACAAAATCGTCTGGGAGATGGGTATATATGCTGATGACACCACGCTCTATAACCGACACAACAGGAAAAAAAATGAACACATATCTAGAGAAATGGCAGAAACACTAGAGGACGACTTCCAATCTGTAGTGGAATGGGGACAAAAATGGATGGTCACATTCAACGCTGCCAAGACTAAACTTGTTTCCTTCAATAACTACAAGAAACCTTCTCTACCACCAATAGCAATGGCCAATGGCTTTATCTGAAAGTGCATCTTTTAAACTCCTTGGCCTAAAGTTCCCAGGAAACATGAGTTGGAAAAATTACATTGAGAGCATTGCCAGGACTGCACCGAAAAAGGTAGGTTCTCTCTACCGTGCTAGAAAGCTACTAATGCCCAAAAGTATCCTGTACCTCTACAAGGCCACCATTCGCCCATGTATGGAGTATTGTTGTCATATTTGGCCTGGTGCATCTGCTACTAGTCTCTCACTCCTAGACAGGGTTCAAAAGAGAGTCGCCAACCTAACAGGTCCTGAACTGTCATCTAAACTTCAGCTTCTGTCTCATCGATGAAATGTAGTATCTCTCTGCCTGTTCTACAAGTATTTTAATGGTGAATGCTCTGACGAACTGCAAGCACTTGTACCCCCTCGACATAAATACCTCCAACAAACCCGACAAGCAGCTAATTTCCACCCCTTCACAGTTGAGATCCCTAGATGTAAGAGAGCCTTCTACTCCAGTAGTTTCTTCCCCAGAACCGCTGGATTTTGGAATTCCTTTCCGAGTTCCTGCTTCCTCAACTGTACTGACATGCAGAAGTTCCAGTGTAACGTGAACCGACATCTTGCTGCCCAACTCCCTACATAGTACCCCTGTAGCTTATATCCCTGATAGTAGCCCCCTAAAGCAAAGTGGCAATGTGCCTTGTTTGGGGTGAAATTGTAAGAAAAAAAAAAAAGGATACATCTTTCTTCTTGAAGACTTATTTTTATTTTTGTTTACTGTTACGGAAGCGTAATGGTCTACTGCGATAAGAATCTTTATTTATAGGCGCAAGCTGGTTTGAAATGTGAGCAGTGTGATCGTTGTCCACATTACATTTAATTTTTTTAATGTTAGTGCAGCCGTGGAAACAGGGAGCAGAGATATAATTTTAACGATCCATGGAAACAAACTGTTATAGTAAAAATTTACGGATCTCTATAATGAAGGGATTTGCTGCTCATTGGGTAGGTTGTGAGTATTTATATTGAAAAGACACGAGTGCAAAATTTTTTATCGGAGCTCATTCTGTAGAAGTACTTGTAAACTAAACAAATAGAAACAATACTGCGGCGATGGGACGGATGTTGGAGCTTGACAGACAGTGTGGTGCTTATTAAGTTATAAATTATCTTTTGAACACAGTCCAAGATGAAGAAATTAATGATTGGTACACCCGACCAGATTTAGCAACAACAATATTCCACGCATATGCGAATAGTGTTTTTATAGAGATATGGGATGTTGACAGGTGCAAAAAGTTTTCTAGCTCGGTAGAGGGAGCCTACATTCTTTGTGATAGACTCGTTTCCCCTTCGTTCACTCACATTTAAAATTTATTTACAAAAATAAAAGAAACAAGTTATGTCGCTGATATATAAAACGATTCTTTGATCATGTGTACGATATTTCTTCTTCTTCTTCTTCTTCTTCTTCTTCTTATTATTATTATTATTATTATTATTATTATTATTATTTATATATTAATACGATAGCGTGTGTGTTCTTTTGTATGTCACGCTTATATCCGCGTCGTTTAATTGTTATGTTCTTCTATTTCTTATTATAAATAATTTATCAAGAATTCTTCATAAGTTTTTATTTCGGTTTCGATTACAGCTAATGCACCCAAGTCATATGGATATATATTTTTTTATAATTGAAATCGCAACTTTATAATATATAAAAATCGATAGAACATTATAATAATATATACGAAATCTGCAAGAATGAAAATATCATATTTAAGCGTACTTTACGATCGGGCTTTACCAGGCGTTCGTGCTAGCTTAGAAAATACTTTTACAGTTTTAACAAAAAAAGCTACAATAATATCAGAACGTCTCCATTTACACTGAACATCTACAGAATGTCAACAATATATTACATATGAATGAGTCCTTTATGGAATTTCCACAAGTCCCGCTAGTTATTATTATTATTATTATTATTATTATTATTATTATTATTCATCGAGCAGTTAAGTATATCGGTTGAAAGAGGAGAAAAGCATTCCGATGTTCTAATTAGAATAATAGAGATAAATACACAAACAGAAAGTCGAGAAGAAAAAAAGAAACAGAAATTTGAATAATGAATTCCATTTGCTTATTAATTACTTCAATGAGGTTTTAAGTTTTATTTTTCAAGGATACTGTTATTTAAAGCAACGTCGACTCAAAACAAAGCCAAACGCGTGCATGCGTAATTTGTTATGAAGATGGCAGCCAATACAATCGCATGGAACTGTTTGCAGGCGCTACCACATATCCAGGTAAGAGGTGCCGTCAGTCTGTTCGCCTTCAGTCTAAAACAACATTTCCATCGCCAAACGGCTAGATTAAATGAACGCATCTTAGTTTATTCCAAGCTCCTCATGAAAGAGGTTCCGTCCGTCTCTTGGTCTGTCATGTATAAATTTAAAACAGCATTTTACTTGGTCTGACACGTTTAAATTCTGAACTGTGCCTGTTGTCAACAAGATGAAAGAACAGACTATGATAGTGTTGCGGGACTAACGCGGGTCGATGTTTATCCCGCAAATTAAAAAAAAATAATAAAAGTAAAAATCAAGTGTAAAATGGAGTTGAAACAATCAAGCAAAGATGACTGAGACGAATGGATAAATTAAATACAAAATTTACTTAGCGGATAGATAGAAAAGGGTAAAAATAAAAGGCTCATTAGGGTTGCAAGTCCGTATCCACGTGGTGGGAATTAATTGTCGGGTGTACGTGTGTTTAACGTCCCGAGGATGGGTCGATTTTCATATCTACGTCATGGTGCTCAAAGGTCGACTCTTGTTTAAGCGCAAAAATGCCCTTTTTATACCTCTCCGAGCGGCTCCAGAGAACATAAGCTCCTGCTGATATTTTGGCGTTTTGGAAATTTGTAAACGAAATTATATTCTAAATTTTCTCATTGGCTGGTTGTGTCACATGATGGTGCTTCCAACTACGTCCGCCAAAAATATGTTCTTTTTACTCTTGTTATTTTGAGCAAAGTGTGTGGGCGTATTTGAATTTGAGAGAATATGTTTTTTCTCAAAATGCGCGGGGAAAAATGGAATGAATAATGTTTGGTTATTTGCGCGCGCGTGTGTGTATGTGTGTGTGCGCACGCACGCGCGTACGTGAGTGACTGTACAAATACTTCCCCCAGATTGAAAAAAAGATATAAAACTATTTTTTTCTCTCTTTTTTTAATATGTCAAAATATGTTGAAGCTTCCTGTAGGCAAGGAAGGGTGTAAGAAAATGGCCGGCATGGCAAAACATAAGCTACGATGTGAGCGCATCACAACAGGACCCTCTCCCTGGATAATTGATCTTATTCAATTAATAATGTTTTTGTGTCTTTGCAGGGTTGGTTGAGAATGATTGGTGAGTGCAAGTGGGTCTGCACAATTGTTGGTTAGTTGCAAGTGAGTCTGCAGAGTGTGTGGTCTGGTTGAAAGTGATGTGTGAGTGCAAGTGAGTCTGCACCATTGTTCGTTGGTCTGCAAGTGAGTCTGCACCATTGTTCGTTGGTCTGCAAGTTAGTCTGCACCATTGTTCGTTGGTCTGCAAGTTAGTCTGCACCATTGTTCGTTGGTCTGCAAGTTAGTCTGCACCATTGTTCGTTGGTCTGCAAGTTAGTCTGCACCATTGTTCGTTGGTCTGCAAGTTAGTCTGCACCATTGTTCGTTGGTCTGCAAGTGAGTCTGCACCATTGTTCGTTGGTCTGCAAGTTAGTCTGCACCATTGTTCGTTGGTCTGCAAGTGAGTCTGCACCATTGTTCGTTGGTCTGCAAGTTAGTCTGCACCATTGTTCGTTGGTCTGCAAGTGAGTCTGCACTATTGTTCGTTGGTCTGCAAGTGAGTCGGCACCATTGTTCGTTGGTCTGCAAGTGAGTCTGCGCCATTGTTCATTAGTCTGCAAGTGAGTCTACAGAGTGATGAGGTTGAAGTCGATTGCACGCGAGGGCTTGCAAGCGAGTCTACAGAGCCAGTACAAATGAGTCTGTACCGAGGTTGGTGTGCATCGTTCGTGTTGATTGGATGCGTCGGTTGAAATCAACGAACGACCAGTCGTGGAGTTTGTCCGTGTGCATAGAGCAACTAACTCGTTTTTTGAACTGGTGACTTCTTCATAACGTCCAGTTGAGTTTTTACTGTGCACGTCGCAGCTAACTCAAACTGGTATGAGTTCAATGTCGGTTGTAATTGAAACGCGCGGATTTTGTGCGCGTGGCGAAAATCCATGGTTCAGATTTGTTGAATTCAGTCGGATGAGGTTTGAAAAGTATTGCTTGCAGAGCTTGACTTTTTACGACCTGTATGAAGTCAAGAACTCGATGTTGATTCATGTTGAGAGACGTCGGTAATAATTCGTCGTCATTCCTTGATTTGGCTGCAATCTGCTAGAGATCGGCGGTATCGATGGCTTGAATGGCATCGTGTAAGCATGCGTGTAGTTTATCGGCATTGTGGGAGAAATGCGATGTAGTCGTGCTTATGCCTGCGTGAAAACGTATCGCGATCATTTCCGAATCCGAGGTGCAAGTAATGATAAGTTCGCTCTTGTTGAATGACCGCTGCAATGTAGGTAGAAATCTGTCAATTCGCGGTTTGTCCAACGTATTGGGAGGTCCATGTGTGTTTTGGGGGCGAATTGGCTGTCGTTCGGTGTTTGATTATTAGAAAACCATGTTGTTTAATCTTCGAATTTTTGAGCGATTAATCGCAAAAAATTGGTAATTTTGAGAGACCATGTCGTTATTTCTTAAGAAAGTCCGAAGTTGAGAGGCGCCGAGGGAAACGATAAGCCGCTAAAATCCATATGTGCCAGGTTCGAGTGTGCCAGTCTTTCATAACGTCTGTTTATTATTGCTGCGTGTTCTATCATAGTTTGACAAAGCGGAGTCACCACCTGTTGCGGGACTAACGGGTGTCGAGGTTTGAGCACTATGGCGTAGATATCAACATCGACCCGTCCTCGGGACGTTAAACACGCGTACGCCCGACAATTAATTCCCCCACGTGGATACGGACTTGCAACCCTAATAGACCTTTTATTTTTACCCTTTTCTATCTCTCCGCTAAGTAAGCGATGGACTTTTTATATTGTTTATTTCTTCGTAAAAAGACTGGTTATTTTCTAACCAAGAACTTTCACTTTTCTACATCTTTTCATTCAATCACCTCAGTCGCAGGAAGAGACTTTCAATTAAGAAGAAACTTTCTTATCTTCTCTTTTCATTCATTTACATTTGTTTTAAAAATAAATTTTGTATTTAATTTATTCATTCGTCTCAGTCATCTTTGCTTGATTTTTTCAACTCCATTTCACACTTGATTTTTATTTTTATTATTTTGAGTTTGCGGGATTAACATCGACTACCGTTAGTCCCGCAACAAGTGGTGATCATGAAACACAATAACTGCCAATTTATCCTAGAGAAACACAGAAGTCCGGCGACAGGACGCAATTGTCCAATACCAGCGGAATATGAGACATCATTAATAGAAACAGCAGAATTTTTTGCTGAAAAATCGTTTTCTTTGGCTCAATTTTCTTCCGTTTTATTTTGCTTTGTTCTGGATTTGGTTTGGTTTTAAAACAATATTTTCGCTATTATTGCATTAACAAAAATAGCGACAAATAATGTTTTAAAACCAAACCTTACTTTGGTCGGGGTGAAAGCCGAGATACGAAACAGATATATCGACAAAACTCGGGTTAGAATAAATCATATTGAAGGTTGTGTTCTTAATATCATTTTATAGCATGAATTGAATGAGTGACCAGAATCAGTCGATAAAACATTACTGACAATAAATATATTTCCCCCATCCGTTAAGTGTCTTGGCACAAATTGGATATTTTTGTGTGATCAGTGATAGGATTGAACTTTGGTGTGAAGAGGTAATATCATTCGAGGAACGACATGCCTTGAGCAATAATTTTCTTATGTATTAGTCATGGCGGTTGACTTGTGTTTACAGAATTGAGTCAATATAAGAGGTATTACTCCAACCAATTACATATTTTATGCATATAAAGGTTGACCTGTTTAAAATCGTATTATGAATCGAAACCGCATTATATTTAGTGCTGGATCACTAGGTGTATCAGAATTTTTGTAGAAATTTTTGACACCCCTAACACGAAATTGCGAATAAAATATTTTAAAAAAACTCGTAATTTCTCTTTTAAAAGTGGGTTGTTTATTTTCTTTATTGATTATACTTCCAAAATAAACTATTAAAGTTATTTTAAAAGTAATAGAAATATTTTTTTTAAACAGTAATGAAATTAATTGAATTTTACGAGCTCAGTATTTTTTAATTTTTAAACTTTAAAAATCTATCAAAATTTTTCTATTGATTCAATTTTTACGATATTTTCAGGGTCAATGTGAAATTTTATGCTCTTTCCAATAAACCGAATATAATATTGTAGACAATCGTTTTGTTAATTCACGCCCCCACTTTCAAGTGTATATTAAAAAGTAAATAATTAATTTACTCACCAAAGTTTAATATATCACAAATTTAAGATAAAAGATCAATAAATAATATATTCAAATTTAAAACAAAAAAGGTAGTTTTTTGGTCAGAAGTTTAAAACCTTTTTTTTTTTAAACACATTGTTTGTTTTTTCTTTTGTTTTTTTTAAATGAAACCTTGGTCCTTGCTCCTTTAATTGAAAAAAAATTAGGACTTGAATTACATTTTTTGAGTAGTTATAAGCTTGGAAAGACAGGGGGTCGAATTAATTCACGCCTCCCATTTTGAAATGTCTATTAAAAAGTAAATAATTAATTTACTCACCAAAATGTTATATTTCACAAATTGAAGAAAAAAATCAATAAATAATATATTCAAATTTAAAACAAAAAAAGTAGTGTCTTTTAGAAATTTACCTGTAAAGTCCGAAGTTTAAAACCTTTTTTTTAAAACCACGTTGTTTCTTTGTTTGTTTGTTTTTTTTAATGAAACCTTGGTCCTTGCTCCTTTAATTGAAAAAAAAAATAGGACTTGAATTACATTTTTTGAGGAGTTATAAGCTTGGAAAGACGGGGTGGAATTATTCAATATTTTTCACGAAATTTCTGACACACCTACTGGATCACACAGAAATACGACATTGATTGGCTCCCCGTGTTACGAGCGTATTCACGCCAGAAATGTATTAAGGTCATGTTATGTAGTCACGTGCGTACCTGCATGGTAATCAATTTGCTTTTCTTTTCTTTTTTTCTTTTGCTTAAAAGTGTAAATATATACAAAGTGGTCGCTAGAAAATCGGGTAATTTGAGGTTTGTAAATATTAATGCTTAAATTTATTCTGTAAAAAAACATTTATTGTGTCTGGCGTATTCATTTCTCTGGGACGCACGGACAACATTTTCAGCATCTGTGAAAGTGGTGTATTATAATTGTCTTTGAAAAACTTTTTAAAAGTTCGTATTATTTGAACTACTGTTCTCCTCTTGAATGTTATTTTTACAACCTTTCAATACAACCTCCAACCTTCTTCAGGTGTATTTTGAACTCGGGAGTCTTTTTGTCGAACTCGGGAATCTCTCTGCCGAACTCAGGAATATCCACGGAATTTCGAATGGATCCCTTTATTTAATCGACGGTAGTAGCATGCTCTCGTACCTATAAAGAAGGTCGGGGGGTTATATCGGTCGAAACATTTTGAAAATAGCACTCAAGATGAGAACAATAGTCTAAAGAATTCTAACAATACGAATAATCAATCTTCATCTTAAAAATGTAGAAATGTTTATAAAAGTTATTCTTTGTAAAAAAAAAATAAATAAATGACCGTTTGACAATTTTCCCGCTTTTCTAGCGACCATCTTGTCTTATGTATAGAATGAAAAGTTAAGGTTGCGTAGTTAGAAGTCATGTTAAACTAAAGATACGTTCGTTGTTCACATGCACCATTTGTTCGTCAATGGGATTTTAGAGAGAAAAGGTTTTTTTTCCGTTCTAGATGGTAATAGGAAGCTGAAGCTGTAATGTAACCGAAGAAGTATTTAGTACGATTATGAGAAAAGCTTTCCTGAGAATTCCCATATGAAATCGGTTGAGATGTGACGCCGATGATCACAGGAAATAGGTAGGAATAACCTTGAATAATTACGTTTGGACCCTGAGAGAGAGAGAGAGAGAGAGAGAGAGAGAGAGAGAGAGAGAGAGAGAGAGAGTCACCGAGTTGGGGGAGGAGTATGAGAAAGACTGACTGAGAAAACATACGTTGTTTATTTGTGTAATGTCTATGAGACAGCGGCAAAAGAAAAATGGAATATTCATTCGATCGAATGTTAGATTGTGTCTCTAGAATGATAAAAATAAAGATTCGCGAATACTAAACAATAAAAAATTGTGTTAGAAATTAAATTAAATGGAATCGTGTGATCAGATTCGGGCAATGTTCTACTCATTACTTCTGCTTTATCGTGAAAATATGTTCTCATGGAAGTCGCTCCAGACAAGGTATGAAGCCACTTGATGTAAGGACCTAACAAGAACGAAAGATAATTATCATAGAGAAAGCAGTCGTTTATTGATGTTAATCTTGAAAAGACCGAGGCTAATAAGTAGGAGGAAGTAGGAGTCATCGGGAAGAGAGTTTCGCGAGCTTGGAATATTTGGGTACTGAAGTAGGACGCTGTAGTATAACGAAGTATAAAAACACCAAATTAATGAAGACCACTAGACAAGCGAGTCGAACGAGCTGGTAGAAAGGAAGCAGAGAATTGATCAGGTAAATCTGTATGTCATATTAGTTTTTATAGAAAAAAAATTAGTCTAGAAACATCACACCAGTGAGAGATATATAGTGCAGAGAAAAAGAGAAGGTGAAGCCAATCACATCACATGTAACGTACTTGTAAATCTTCTTCAACGGTGCCTTTGCATTTTAACAGTCGTAACCACACATTGTACACGAGACAATCACAAAGGAACAAAAAGGAAAGAAATTCGTCTCACTTTTTTTTAGTTGAAATAAAAGGCGTTTATTCATGGTACTTTCCAAAATTACCCATTGCATCTTGTTTCGAAAGTCTCTTAGTTCATCTCGTCTGCCATGTAGTTAACAAAACCTCGCTGTCTCGACACGGGATTAAAGGTCTCTCACGCTACCACGGGGCCACACGTTCATCTCACGCTGGTGCGCTTTTTCCACTCCTTGCCACGTGATGCATTTTTTCTTCCCCCCCCCCCCTTCTCTTCATCCGATGTGACGTCAAATCGCGCATCGGTTTGGTTATTTCATTGGTTTCACAAGTATAAATGGAAGCCAATACAGCCTGACGACAATTAGTTCTCGGCAAATCTTACACATGTGGCTGTGCGAACTCAGGGGAAGGAAGCCCCCCCCCCCAAAAAAAAAAAAACAGTGGGCGGTCTACCATCTAGAAAGGGTTAGGAGAGTTTTACTAACATTTTTTGAGGGGGAGGGGACTTTTCCCCCCACTCCACGCTAATGAAATATCAATAAAACGATTTTTATAGAATGCTATTTTTTACTTATAACATGGATATACAATATTTCATTAAATTTAAAACAAACAAACGATTTGATTCAGGAATCTTAAGTAGTGTGTTTGTGGTATTATAGTAAATGAGAATTCTAGCTAGGATTAACGTAGACCAACCAAAGGTACTTGTGTTTTGTTGATCCTTGTTTTGATGTGGTTGGTTCTAATTGCGTTATCTTGTGCGACTGTTATTAGGAATTCAGTTTCTCTATTTAGGTTTCCTTTTTGTAACTATTTCCAAATGTTTCCGTACGGCTTATCTTTTGTTATTCTTATGAATCGTCTTTTTAGCTGTTTCTCTTCCTATTTTTCTTTTCTCATCTTATTCCTCGTTTCTTTTTCTGTCTTGTTTGTTTGTCTTTTGTCTCTTGCTGCGGTAATTATTCTTTTTATGTTATTCACACAGTCTTCTATACAAACCAGACCTCATCTCGCGTCTTTCCTTTTCACATAGATATGGTCGATACGGATGTAGTGCATTATGCATAGTCATGAGTTTCCTGATCTTCTGGTAGAGATGCTTCAGTTCTTTTTTTGGTTCAACCTATCAGAGTATCTTACTAGTGATACTGTCCATGTATTTATACCTTTAATTAGGTTACTACTATATAGTTTACTTTCGATTATAGGAGTTGTCTTGTTCTTCTGAGTTTTTTTTGTTTTTTTCAATTTTCTATTTACATTTCTGTTGCTTCCAGAACTTTAGATTCCTATCTACTTCCAGAACTCCTAAATATTTGTAACGAGAGTAACCAAGTATCTATTCCTTCGAAAAACGTGACTCTGCACGTGAAAACTAAACCGATACCTGCTAGTAAAAATCTTTGAGAAACTACGCCCCACCCCACATTTGGAAGCCTTATACCGTGGCTACCGTAATATGATGGCCTAGCGACGACTATAATGAAGTCTGGTGACGTCATGAACATCGGTCTGTTGAAATTTGGTCACGTGTCTCATGACTAAACCGGAAGTTGGTTTAAAGTTTTGGAGGGTTAAATAAATTTAAACATGCCGTCGAGATGTATAGTTCCAAAATGCCGAGGTAACTACGAAAATGGACCAAAAGTTACCGTGTTTTCATTTCTCCAAAAAAAGAAAATAATTTACCAGTGGGTTAATGCAATAAAAAGAAAGGATTTTACTCAATCTAAATATAGCAGAGTGAGTGTTAAAATGTTTGAGATATTTAAAAAAAAAAAAAAAAAAAAGACGCGCTTTTTTTATTTTTATTTATTTATTTTTTTAGAACGTATTTTAAAATAAAAATGAAAGTATGTATATAAAAAATGAATTTTACATGTAATTGAAGTTATGTGCTGAAGCAATAAATTATTATTTAGAAACTTATTTAAAATGAGGAGTATGGTGAAAATATTATGTACTTTCACCTAACAATTTAATAAAAGCGATATCGTAAAAACGGAATTCCTTGTTTAAATAATTCTAAATAAGAAAAATCATTTATCTTTTTAATTCAACTATTTTACTGTGCAATATTTATATCAGCGTGAAATAGATTAAACTTTTTTTTTTAAGTTTATGACCGTTTTTGTTATCCCAAAAGCTTATTAATAATTATTTGTGGTAAATGTCGTGGCCCTGTAGGTGTCAGAATTTTGGAGAATATACTTCCAAAATAAACTATTAAAATTGTTTTAAAAAATAATAGAAATATTTTTTTTTTTATTTTAAAAAAGTGTTTACAAAATGCCGGCAATAAAAAAAATAATATTTCTATTATTTTTTAAACAATTTTAATAGTTTATTTTGGAAGTATATTCCATAAAGAAAATAAACAACCCACTTTAAACGGAGAAATTACGAGTTTTGTATATGTTATTCGCAGTTTTGTGTTAGGGTTGTCAAAATTTCCCCCAAAATTCTTATACTGCTAGTGGCGCTGTAAATGAAAATAACGTTTAAAATTACGGCAAACGAGTAGTTTCCAAGATATGAAGAAATGTTAGTTTTAAAAAATGGGAGATCACTTTTTTATAAAAATTTAACGTAAAATGAGCACCCACTTTATGGCCGTCGTTTTTTTTAGGGCGCTTTCTTTTTAACAAATAAAAGCGAAGAAAGATGAGTATGGTCACCTGTTGCGGTTTGGGAGTCAACGTACAATGAACACAGTTTAACGTAAAATGAGCACCCCCTTTCAAAAAGTGTAAACAGAATTTTTGTCGGGGAGAGGGAGTCAACTGTAGGTGCTCATTTTATGTTTAGTTGTGTTCATTCCTACATCAAAGAGGCACTTCGCCTTGTTTGAGGCGAAAATGTAATTTTTTGAAAAAATTGCTCGTTGCCCATGTAAAAAAAAAAAAATTGGCCATAAAGTGGGTGGTCGTTTAAGGTTAAATTATCCCCCCTCTTTTTTTTTAACTAACATCTCTTTATATCTTGGAAACTACTAGTTTGCCGTAATTTTAAACGTTATTTTCGTTTTCAGCACCCTCGAAAACCTATAAAAGTGGTAATTTAAAAGGATTTTTCAAGGGTGGACTAATTCTGCACATTTACCTTATTTTTTTAATTTATCGTTTTTTTTTTTGTTTGTTTTTTTTGTCATGTAATTTTTTTTTTTTTTTTGTATTGTCAAACATGGTACGATTTTCTTTTAAATTATTTCTTTAGGTATGTGAACTTCATTTTCGACCTGAAGACATAAAGCGAGAGGCATTAGCATTTGATGAAAGGACTGGAAAAACAATTAGTGTTAAATTAAAAAAATCTCTATCTTAAAGGTTGGTGCTATTCCTCGAATATTACCAAACTGTTCCTCCTATTTATCGTCATCAACCACTTTTAGAGAGTCTCCTAACGCAAAGAAAATGCGTTTAGAAAATTCTGCTCTTAAGCGTGCATTATGTGAAAGTGTTGCTGACGAGTTAGAGTTACGGAAACGTAAAACTTTCCATAATATTGATGATTTAGAAAAAAAATTAACGTTTATAGATAAACATTATTGGACTTCTATTAGGCAAGACAATACCATCATTATATGCCATATAAAGAGTTGCCCATGCCCAAAAATAAAAATGTCTATGGTGACTGAACCGGACTTGGCCGTTAGAGTATTCTGTAGTGATATGGAAATGAGTGCTATAGGGGGAGTATAGAATTCCTAAACATGTAACAGAGGAAAATACTCTGCAAATTTTGATGGAAAACATGAAAAAAATGGACATCGAAGAACAGGAAATGAAAACTTCTAATATAAGTTCTTTCTTAAAATTAATCTTATCATTTTTGCTATTAGTGCAAGATGAATCATTTAAATATTTTAATGCCATTAAGTTCATATATGAACAAATTAACATAATGACAATGAATAAGGTTAATTATTCGAGTGAAATGATGGTATTTTCTTCCTTATTATATAACTGCTCCCCTAGAGGGTACAGACTGTTAAGAGGCACTAAAAATGTAATTTTACCATGCTATTCAACCATTCGAAGATTAACCTTATCAACTTCTATGAATCCTGTCATTGAACAACACGATAACAATTTTCTCATGTATATTAAAAGTAAGTTCAAATTACTAATGCAGAATGACATCACAGTATCTTTACTTGTTGATGAAATACATCTCAAACCTTATCTTGATTATAAAGGTGGTAATATTGTTGGCTTAGCTAACAACAGCAATGAACCTGCCACAAGTGCATTTGCTTTTATTCTTAGCAGTGTATTCTCACAATATAAGGATGTTGTGCATGTTATGCCAACTAAATGTCTTGTAGCTGAGAACTTATTTGACATAATTAAACGTGTAATAATTGGCTTAGAAATATAGGGTTTAAGGTATTATCTGTTATAGCAGATAATAATGCAATAAATAAAAAAGCTATGTCTTTCTTTTGTAGCCCATCAAAGCTTTCAATTGTATATCCCCATCCAGTTAGAACGTCTAGCACTCTTTTCTTCTTATTCGACTCAGTGCATGTATTAAAATGCATTAGAAACAATTGGCTTGGGCCAAAAGATGAACGTAAATACATGATGTTCCCAAAGTTTTGTTATAATGGAAATCATGAATTAGATAACATCCAAAGTGCTCCATTTTCTAGTTTACATAAACTTTATGCCCTAGAATCTCAATCACTTGTGAAATATTGCTATAAGTTGACTTCAAAAGCTCTTTCTCCGACTACTTTTGAAAGGCAAAATGTTAATTTGGTTTTGCAAATTTTCAACGAATATACTATTCAAGGTTTTCTAACCTTAGGAAAACAGGAATGCTTGCCAAATTATGCAGAAATTGCAGAATACATTCAAATATTTTATATTTGGTGGACAAAACTTAATGTGAAAACACCATATAAAGGTTGTAGACTTCGTAATAAATATGCTAATCCACTTACATTAAATAGTGATAATTATAGTTTCCTAAATGTGTTATGTGACTTGTTAGAAACTTGGAATAGCATTCCTGGAAGAACTGGTAAGTTAACAAAGGAAACTTATACTGCTTTGCACCATACTACTTTAGAATTGACTAAATATTGTATAAATGTACTGAACATGGTGTATATATTACCAGGAAAGTTTCAGACAGATAACCTTGAGGCAAGGTTTGGCCAGTATCGACAACTTAGTGGAGATCAGTGTAATATATCGATACGTCAGGTGTATGAATGTGAAAAAAACTCAGAATCTTGTCAGTTTTAAAATTGAGCTTACCAATTAATAATCGAACTATTGAATTGAAAAATTTAAAAGAAACTAAATGGGATGAAATGACAAGTGAGCAAGAGTTACATGTTTATAAATTTATCATAGATGTAACAGAAGATGATGTTAATCAATGCAAGGAAGTACTTCCTGTTATATTATACTTAGCAGGTTATTGCTGTCATGCAGTTTTCAAAAAACTGAAATGTAATAGCTGCAAAAATTTAATATCCGAGAGAGAGGCTGTTGAAGAAATAGCTGAATTAAACAGCTACTTTCAGGGTATTAACAGAGGTTCTCTGCTATACCCAAATGATATAACTAATAATTTTGTCTTATATAATTATATAGTTATAAACAAACTTACAAAATGCGATTCTTTTTTACACTCAATTCATCAGAGAAAACTAGCAATGTACATAACTTTAAATATTTTGGCTGATCAAAATCGATTATTTCATGTTGACTCTTGTGATGAGGGTCACACTATTCAGCAAATTGAAAAAATGTTGATATGGAGTTAATCGAATTCCCTTATAAACAATTTTTGTCGCAAAGAGAATGACAATATTAGTAAAAAAAATATCAGGAAAAGAAAAATTCAAACTTTTAATTAAATTCTACAACAGATTTTTTGAAAAGTTTTAATATTCAATGTTTGAAATATTTCTGCCTTAGTAACTTTGTTTATACTAATATTTGTTTGAATTTAATTTTTAACTTATTGTTTGTTATTCAGTTAAACTAATTGTTCGTTATTCAGTTAAACTAATTTATTGTTCGTTATTCAGTTAAACTAATTTATTGTTCGTTTTTCAGTTAAACTAATTTATTGTTCGTTTTTCAGTTAAACTAAATTATTGTTCGTATTTCAGTTAAACTAATTTATTTTTCGTATTTCAATTAAACTAATTTATCGTTTGTTTTTCAGTTTTGATTTTTTTTAAAACATTTATTGTTCATTTTTATTTATTTCTATTGAATAAACTTCAGTTTCATACAAATCAAATCGTATTCCTTTTCTTTTTAAACTTTTTAACAACTTTTCTCCCTTTCAATTCGTTTTTTATTATTAATATTTTTATTATTAATATTGGCTGGGTTTCAGTACAAAGTATCATGTTTATCTTTTTTAATCCAATTTTGAAATTTTCTAACGCTTTCTGTAAAAAATGTCTGCTCATTATCGACGGTCTGTGTTCCACTTATCTTGCTTGCTAGGACCTATGGCGATGACGTCATTTTTCAGCTGACAGGCCATCTATGACGATGGTCACGCTTATACCCAGTCTTTCTTGTCCTTTTAAGGAGACAAGTAATTTTCGTTAAATGTGTCGTTGAAACATTGCGAAGAATATGGCCCGTCGATCAGCTAGAGTTGACGGCGCGGTGACAGAGAGTGATGGCTGTCGGGTCAGGTTGTTTATGCAATCGAGGTTGGCAGGTGAAAAGGTCAGATCAGTGTGGCTGACATCGACTTCGCTAAACCTTTGGAATAAATTAAATAACAAATACATATTTTTTGTTTGTTTGTTTGCTTTTGGAATTCATTTGTGATGAAGGTTTATAATTAGTGTATTCATTTTTTTGCGGACTGCTGTCCATCTTTATAGTGTTTATTGTTTAACGAAGTTTTGGCCAACTCATCCTCTGGCCTTCTTCAGGTGATTAATCGCTTTCGACAGAGGCGACTAATTTTCACGAGATCGGTATCGTTTTGAAAGCGACCCTTTGAAAGACAAATATCGAAAAATTGGCTACAAACATTAATTTCTTCACCCTTTATTGGGCACTTTTCTACAGGGAGGGGTCGCTTTTTTCGTCGATATTTTCGAAAGTCATCTAATCTCTTCGATTGACTAGCCTTAATTTAAACCTACGTCACTTCCGGTTTGGCGATGGACGCAACAGCAAATACGTCACGTTCTTTTTTGTTTTCACGTTCATCTCCTCCTTCGCGGTACGGGTTTGAGCTTGGTGCCTACTATCACTTTTATTTTGGTTTGTTTGTTTTTGTTTTTTTTTGTTTTGTTTTGTTTTTTTGCTCAACCTACATTTCCAAACACCCGGGTAACACTGGGCACCCAAGCTAGTCTATAATATAAATCTCACCTATCTGTTTAAATGTATGTATGTATGTATGTATGTATGTATGTATGTATGTATGCCTATGGTCAGGTCATGTCATATGCTACTGGTACCATGTAACCCAGTACTACCTGCCTCATGGTCGGGTCACCGGCGACTAAACTGGTTCCCCCACCAGAGTTGTTTGGTGAGGAGGGCGGCTAGTCTCCCTGAAGGATTAAAGACAAGACCTTTCAAAGGGCGAATGAACCCTTTTTCGGGGTCAACGACCAACTAGCACCGTGTATATTTGTGTGTATGTATATATGTGTTGGGGTGGAGAGGGCTTCCATAAGCCGTAGTGAAGGCAACCTTTCATGGAGAAGCAAATCTCTGATTTAAAAACCATAAAGCGGGGGACCAATACCCGCATTAAGCTGGTCTGCAGTTTGATTTGTTGCTGGCTATCTTGCTCTTGCTTGTTGCTGGATCTCAACATTTTGAACCGAGAGAGTGACAGCTGTCGTACAAAGCTAAGACTCTGTAACATCATCTGTGTATAGATATTCCCTCAGGCATTTGGGCTTATGGACTTTAAGTGTCTGAGGGAGTGGCACTCGTCTGACAAGATGTTGCAATCATCATGTATGCCTAACACTTTCGACAGAGACGACGGATTTTCACGAGATCAGTATCGGTTTCAAGCCCGACCCTTCCGGCGACAAATATCGACAAATTGGCTAAAAACATGAATTCCTTCACCCTTAACTGGGCATTTTTCTACAGGGGGTGTGTCGCTTTTTTCGCTGGTATTTTCGAAATTCACCCCCTCTTTTCGATTGACTAGCCTTAATTTAAAACTTTGCCACTTCCGGTTTGGCGATGGACGCAACGGCAAAGACTTCACGTTTTTTTTCCCACATTCTTTTCCTCCTCCGCGGTACGTGTCCGAGCCTGCCTGCCTATTACCATTTATTTCTTTTTGCTCAACATACACCTCCAAGCACCCGAGAAACGCCGGGCACCCAGGCTAGTACTAAATAAAAAGTCAACGGTGAGTGCGTTTCTTTTTTCTTTAGGTCATTAGAAATGATACTAATAATGTATATATGAAAACTTTAATTACTGGCGTAATTCTATGATTTTATATGAATAGTTTAGTAATATATCTAGATTTATAATAGCAAGTGCGAACATTGGCGAAGCATATGACGGAGGATGTGCATTAGTTTACAATTGTAATTGAAAAGCTTTATCTGTCTGTCGGTCAAGTTACGTATGTGATCTAGACTATCATGACGCAACATATTTGAAATACCTGTAGTAGCATAGTACTATTATTACCGATGATGATGATGATGATGATGATGATGATGATGATGATGATGATGATGATGATGGAGGAGGAGGAGGAGGAGGAGGAGGAGGCGTCGAATTTCAGCATAGAGCTCACGAGGATCACAACCTAGGATTGTTTGGTCTGCATGAAGTTGCCCTCGGTGGTCGTAGCCATTTGTTAGCATGTAAGCATGCAGTTGTTTACTCATGACAAAGAGAATAAAACCCACCATAAACAACTGCTTAGGATTTAGTGACCCCCCCCCAAAAAAAAGAAAAGGGGGATTAGAAACGCATACTGGAAGCAAACTTCTTTTGCGGACTTTTATCCTCATCTTCATAGTTATTGTTGTGTCACCACGTTTCTACCAACTCATTCTCCTTCTTCAGATGATTAACCGCGACGGGATAGGAAGAAGAGATGGAAAACTATTCTCCTCAATTACAGTTATATTATGGAGTTGCTCTCATCGTCAAAATTTCGTCATGCTGACGGATTATCTAGACTCATCGCAAAATAATCTGAATCCCTTGAAAACATAATGGTTGTTTCCCTAAAAGCTTATGCAGAAGTTTTTCTTTGTAAATATATCGTGTAACGTCATTAAAGAAGATGTGGTTACACCCGAAGAAATAAAACAAAAGTTGTTAAACGATGATTAAAAAAAAACAGAGATAATAAAATAAAAGACAAAGTTTTAAAAAGTCTTGAAGTGTAATCAATCTGTGATGAAGTAGTTATGTATAGCAATCGAGGAGTTATTACAGAAAATAATATTGAAAAAATTCATACCCGTCACTCAGAAATTTCGAGAATAAAAAGTCTCATGGAAAGCTATGTGTATTAAATAATATGGAAAAAGACATTGAAAATGCGATGCAAATATGCAAAGGTTTATGTTGACACTAGTTTTTTGTGGTTTTTATTATCTAATAGTGGTGGACAGTTTCTCAAAATGTCGAGAAATATTAAAATGAAAAAAAAAATTATCGAAGTAACAATTAGTTTTTTCGTTGTTTTTATATGAATTATTCACTCGGTTCGGCATTGTTGATTGTATTGTATTAAAAACGGAACGCAATTCATGTTAAATGAGTTGAAATTCTGTCGAATATTATTAGTGGAGCATATCATTATCTCGCCGTACTGTGCAAGAAGCAATTCGCAGGCAGAACAGTTTGCGGACAGTTCCAAACAACACTTAAGAAAATGAGGGTTACACTTACCGAAAAGGCCATTTAATAATTTTTGCAGGTATAGAGGATGATCCCAAATAATAATGTTCCATCTTCCATGACGCTTGCAGAAGTAATGTTTGCATGGAAGATTAAATAAGTGTTCGGTAAATTATGGGCAACCTATATGAAACTAGGATACAACAAAAATGTCGCGAAGAAACGTTTTCTTTTTGGATGTTCAAAAACAATAAATCTTACTGGGATGCAGCGATAGTGGATACACCTTATTTACTTGATAAAGGAACGTCAGTTTATCCACAAAAGACACATGAATCTGACGAGGAAACGATATTCAGATGTTGTAAAGAATATTCTAGGGGACGAACTAATGGATGCCGTGTTCAACACATTTGAGATACCAATCTCGCAAACAGGTTTCAAACATCGAAGATAAAAAAAAAAGACGTAAGCTTTCGTAATAAAGCATGAAGGCAAAAGAATTGACCCCATGTTAGACAAGGTTAAAAAGGTTGATGTTGTAATGTGATGGTGAGTTACCCTACTTCGTGAATATATAAACTGTTCTAGACATTATGTATTAAAAAAACATACAATAAATGCACGAGAAATATTTCTATTACATACTTTTGTATATTTCTGTAAATACAAACTTTTGTGAATATACCAGCGTCTGGTCTTGTTTAGTATCGACTCTTCAAAGCCACAACAGTCTATTAGTATAAAGACGCGGCGTTGTTATGGATTGTTTGGAAACACCTATATCCACTCTTTTTCATCCCTTAATGTAATATTAACTATGTTATTCTCATTTTTGCACAAGGGAGTTGCCACTTATCAAGATTGAAGGTCACTTGAGGATAACGGGTAATGAATGTGATTATAGGGACAACAGCATAGTAATCATTAGTGGTGGAAATTGTTCTATTATTTGGAGAGGGGGAAAGTAAAGTGAAATTAAATCGAATACATTTTGTTAAATCTATAGTCTTTATCCTTTTTAAGGCACACCTGCTGTTTCACTTGAATTAACGAGGACATCTGTTTATTTCTGCTGCCAAATCTGATCTCCTTATTGGCATTTCTATAATCACGTTTTAATTTGTGTAATTGTAAAGCATCGTATTTTCTTTTTTATATATCAAGCGCAAACGCGACCCCTACGATAATACTATGCCTCATTTGATCAAAATGAAATATGCTAATCTACCTATCCTGGGTAACGTAATTTCAAAAATGAGAAACACTGAAATTTGTTTAAGGCTGATGCGCAATCTCCAGTGAATACATGCCACCCAGAAGTGAAACTCTCTAACACACACATACCCACAACGGAACCTTGAAACGAACTTTGTCTACTTTCTATTGAAGGACGTTAAAACTTATCAGAAAACTTTTATCTTTCAAAGTATATTTACATTTATATTATATTTATATTTAGACTAGCAGGGGTGCCCGGCGTTGCTCGGGTGTTTGGAGGTGTATGCTGTGCAAAAAAAAGCAAAAAAACAAAAAAAATGGTTAATTTTTTAAAACTTTGACCCCTATTATGACCCCTCAAAATTTATTGTTTCGGGCTCAAATCACTTTATTAAGTTAGATCCATGTTCAAGGAACCTAAATCTAAAATTTCAAGTGTCTAGACCCAAAATTGTCGGAGGAGTTTGGTAGAGTTCTTAAAGGTCAAATCGTTGAAATTTGACCCGTTAACAGCCAAATTTCTGGCTGACACCCGTTACATCGATTTTCCCAAATCTCAGTACCTGGTATTTCAAATTTCGAGTCTATAGACTAAAAATTGACAGAGTTATTGCGTAGGGAAATGTACACAGACAGACAGACAGACACGTTCACTTTTATAGATATATAGATAGATTATATCATATTTGTTCTATACATTTACATTTCTGTAAAATTGTTGATATATAAATATATTTTGTTCGTTAATTCATGCTTTTTCAAAAACCCCGTCGTTGAGTTAGAATTTGATTAACTCATATTTTTTTCATCTGTACATTCGACAATTTAACTACATATTAAAAAATTGCTTGCGCTGTTCTTGGCATTTTCCAAAGACTTCAGCAAAATGCACTACATGTAATCAGGAGCAGCACTATAGATACACGCTTATAAAGGATCTGCTACCAAAAGCTTGGAATGATTTCATGAATAAACAAAGAAAGAGCAATTACTTTACACAGACATTATATATATATATATATATATATATATATATATATATATATATATATATATATATATATATATGATGAAAATAATGGAAATAGTATTCCGACAAAATAGAGAAATAAAAAGGAACAAACCGTATTATGTGTTCATCAACGTTTCGTCTTTATTTCGAGACTTCCTGTGGATGAATGAGATTAAGAAGCAAAAAATACCAGTACAAAATATTTGAAAATGTTTCACGTGCACAGTGTGATTTCATTTCTGTTACAAACCTATATTTGAATTTCAACAGATATATCTTTTTTCCAATAAGAATATTAACTGCGTTCATATTTTTAAAATTACATTAACGACTATATGACGTCACTAAAATTTCCCTCTCTTTAACAGCGCCAACCCTCCCCCTCCTTTTTAAATTTCCAACGTCTTTTTCCGTTTTTCTGAAATAGAACTGCATCACACTGTGCACGTGAAACATTTTCAAATATTTTCTACTGGTATTTTTTGTTTCTTAATCTCATTCATCCAGAGGAAGTCTCGAAATAAAGACGAAACGTTGATGAACACATAATACGGTTTGTTCCTTTTTATTTCTCTCTCTCTATATATATATATATATATACATATATATATATATATATATATATATATATATATATATATTTGCAACCTTCTGTCACTCGAGACAATGGCATTCTGCGCCTAGTTTGGTTTACTACAGCGTCTGCTGTGGCTAAATAGTCCAATTTTAGATTTGCAGCTACGTTGACAGATGCAGCAGTTATAGTCAGCGGTGGGAATGGTGGGGAAGGCAGGGTTGGACTGTATTCTCTCTCGCCTGTAAGTTCTCTTTTCTTCACGTTGTCTTTCTCTCTTCTTTTCTGGTAATTGGATGCCGTCCTTGACCTTTGCTCGCCAGGCTGTGCAATCCGATGACTCGAGATCTTGTGGCTGAATGCTACTAGTCTTCAGGTCTCTGTTGCAAGTGTCCTTGTAGTGCAGAGTTGGTCTTCCAATTAGCCGTGTTCCAGAGACCAGCTCGCCATTCAGGATGTCTTTTGGGATGCGACCAACTTCCATCTCACACACATGACCAAGCCAACGCAAGCGTCTCTGAGCTAGAATGGCAAACATGCTTGGTATGCCAGCCTGGGACAAGATGGTTGTGTTTGTGACTCGATCCTGCCAGGAGATGCCTTTAAGACGTTTGAGATTGTGCTTGTGGAAAGCATCCAGTTTTCGTTCTTGGTGTGAGTATAAAGTCTAGGACTCACTACCCTAAAGAAGAGTACTCAGCATATAGGCCTGGTATACTTTTGTCTTTTGTGTTTAGTGTCAGCAAAGTGTTGTGAACTTGTCTACCACCTCCAGGGGGTGGTGGCCAATAGTGATTTTAGGGGTGCTTTTTATGATGCTTCCATGTTGTTCATGGTCGTCCTTGAATGATATTTCTCATTCCAGTTACATCAGGGCGGAGATGTTTGGGCCCACAGTAGCTTTCTTGTAGACAGAGAATATCACACTGATGATTTCTATTTTTGTTTTGCAAGAAGTTCGTCTTTGATTATCTAATATTGTCAAGTGCTGAGTTCATATAGTAGATGTACGACAGGAGAAATGTGTGTAAGCTGGAACCAGCTCCGTGTCACACATCCAAGAAAATCCAGAGTGACTTTTTTAGAATTCCACAACTTTGCATGGCCAAACATCTGGTTGCCTAACCGTCTGGTTGTAACCTCGTGGGTTATTATGCGTGAGACACAATTGAGAAATGAATTAATCCCAGAGTCCTTCAATCCTTAAATGTATAATGGTAAATACTGGTTTGGTAAATGAGCGTTGGCCGCCATTCATATTTCAGACTAGTAATCTATTAACGTTCGTTGAGCTTGTGGACATTGCTTGTCTTTGGTTCGCTTCAAGGTGCTTGGTAGAATTTGCAAGTAATAGTAGGTATTACTTGGCAGAGATCGCGGCAGGAATCCTTTTACATGCAACAGAATTTGTTGAATTAATGTTGAATGACTTGAAGATGACCATGTTGCAGTCTGTAGGGAAACAATTCCGTAGCAATTTGTTCCAAAAATATTTACTTTTTAAAAGAAACTTTGTTCATAGAAAACTTTTTGTATGTTTTTGTACACAGAGAGGAAAAAGTGGATACTTTTAAGGAATTTATACACAGGGGATATAATCCATTGGAGTCAATTTCGAATATTTATGAAGAATTTCAAATCAGTTCTGAAAATGTGCGAAGCTTACGGAGTTTACGATTGAAAGCTGTGAAAAAGATGTAAGAAGACAGACAACATTAAACATCCGAAGTTTTAGGTTTGGGTTAGGGTTAGTGTTAAAAAAATTGTCAATATTCAAAGATTAAAGTTGAAGACACTACCTCTAAACAAAGAAAATAGCTTTCAAATTGTAAACTACTTCGGCCATTTTGGGGACTGGTTCAGAATTTTTGTTCAATACTCGAAACTGCCTCCATCAGGACTAACATCTTTCGAATACCCATTTCTTGTAAAAATCAAAAAGTGTCAAATTAATTGGTAGCTTACTCATTTGACTGTATTTTAAAACTATTTTTAGTTTGATGCATTCATTTTAGCTGGTAAACAATTCCGTGAAATTAAATTAATTAGAATGAAAAGAAAATCAGTTACTCATGATCTTCGAATAATTAAAATATATTGTTCTTCAAAACAGAATTTTGTTCCGAATTCAAAAATGGTTATAAAATAGATTAATTAACATACAGCTGTTAATTAGAGTTCGAAAAAATTCCACAGTTTTTCACATTTTTGCAAGAGTATTCCGTATTAACCCACCCATCGCCATCGATCGCGTGAGAAAAACGTTACAGACTTGCATATTTTTAAAGGTTGTGTGTAAAAAGTAATTTCGGTGAGTATGTGCTGTGGCTCCGTGAGGGTCCGGGAGGAAAATGCAACTCAGTAATTCATGAAAAGCAAAATATATCGAACAGAACACAAACACGACAAATAAAGAGTCTTGGTACACGTCAGCCCGACTGCTACCAGGGCAAAACTCACAGCATAACCGCTGAGCGACAGATTCTCTGGGTCTTTATAGTGGGTGGAAGAGTGTTTATTATTATCTGTAAGGTTGGTCACCATAAACCATCCTTCCAAACCTAAACTCCATAGTGGTCTCAATATCGTTTTCTCTTTGGGGTCTACATCATCATGGAATAGCCTATCAGGTTGGAAATAAGGTCCAGAAAGTTTCGTTTTCTTTTTTAGTTACTCTGTTCTGGGACTGTTTGTGGTATTTCTAGATCAAAGATTTCGTAAATGGTGTCCGTCACTATATTTTCTTGTGGCACACTGTTGGTGTCTTCCTGATTTGATTAAGACGCCTTTTATGCGAGAACTGGGTGCTTTGGATTATGTATACGATATTTCCCATCCTCTTCTCTCTAGTATCATGTTCA
>NC_136496.1:70179798-70204798 GCF_053919585.1 Euprymna scolopes
ACATAATAAATCTTTCATCTGAACGATTCACGCGTGCGCATTCGTGAAACAGTTGACAAATAGATAAAAATCCGATGACAACCCCCATTCCATGTACTAATTTTTCAATTTTTACCTCTTAGCAGCTCTTTTTTTCCGGATGAAAATTAATTAAAAAGTTTTCCACGTGTCTGAATACCCTACATATCAAATTTCAAGTCTGTAGATCAAACATTCGTTGAGTATATAGGTTGAGAAGTGTCATCACGCACACATATTCTCACTTTTATAGATATATAGATAAGTAAAACAAAAATAATTCCTACATTGAAAAACTCGTCACAATCAATTCATATTAAAATTATTCATTTTGCTGAGCGTTTTTGTTTTAAATATGTACAAATTTATGTTTTTGTTTTAAATATGTACAAATTTATGTTTCCTTAATTCTTGAGATAAGTATTGATTATTCATATTATTTGGATTCTTCAGACTACTCTTCTCATCTTGAGTGTTATTTTTTTACAGCATTTCGGCAATGTAGCCTCCAACCGTCTTCATGAGTATCTTTTCAAACTCTTTCTGTCGAACTCGGGAACCAGCATGGAATTTCGAACGAAACTTTTTATTTGATCAGTGAGGCTAGAAGTTCTTGTTCCATAAGTCATGTCTGGGTAGAAATCCTAATTATTCGCAGTTGTTTTTTGATTGTCGCCTGCACTAATGAACAAACATTCAATCTCCAGAACTACATAATTCACAACTGAATTTTACAAAGTACTCTAGTATCCACTATGCCACGAGTTTTTGAAGAAGGCCGGAGGTTACATCGACTGAAACGCTATGAAAATAACACTCACGATGAGAACAGTAGTCCGAAGAATCCAAATGATACGAATGTACCAATTTGCATTAACACATTGTCACAGCACAAATTTTGCTTCAATATTGTTTCAATATTGTTTCAATATTGTTTCAATTTTCTTTAAACACTGTTTCAACATTGTTTCAATATTGTTTCAATTTTGTTTCAATATTGTTTCAATAACAAAACAAAAAACATGAAATAAACTCAAAGGTGAAGTACAGTGGAACCCGGGGATACGGCATTAAAAATCAGTAACAAAATAGCAGTACAGTAATATAATACAGATGTATATAATCAAATAACATTATAAATAACACCGTATGCGGAGCAAATACCATAGCTAGGGGCCAGAAAAACATCGTATTTCACATCGTAACCTGAAAAAACAGTATCCTAGTGTCACTGTATCCCGGGGTTCTGCTGTAATAAATGCACTATCAAATACATCTTTCACTGCCAATTTATATTGAACCAAAGGGAGGTTGCTTTTTCAGTCAGAATCCCTGGACATTGAAATAGACTTGAAGGGGAATTAATAAATGCATCAATAATGCAATAATTCAAGATGAATTTAAACAAGTGTTAGCCTACTGCATCCTTATCTGTATAAAATTCTACCATCCTTTCCCTACATGGCATTTAAAGCACAATTGTTTTATTTTTTGCCAAATGAATTGAATTTAATTAGATCAAATTTAAGTCCCGCAAATATTAATTATTTAGAACACAATATTCATAACAAAAACATTATCTTCTACTTTTCATCTTTCTTTCTATCAATATGCAGGGTGTTTCTATTTACACTTTTTTTTTGTTTTGTTGTTCTGTTCTTTTTGGACTGCCATCGTCACAACAACTTTATATCCTCTACATTTCTTAACCTCAACATTTAATTAGGTGAAAATGCTCAGTAGTGCAAATCATATTTTATTTGCCCGGAAGTCGTGTGACTTTTATTTATTTATGTTTTTTAATCTATACCTTTTGTTGTTTTTTTGTTTGTTTGTTTGTTTGTTTGTTTGTTTGTTGTTAAAAAAAAAAGTAAATAAAAATGATTTTATCATTGCACAACATTTTCAGGTTTCCAAATTTTCTCATTTAAATTCATAAAAAAAAAAATGTTTTCTAAAATGTGTGACTTTTCCATCGCTTAAATTTCGCACTTAAGCGGCAACACACACGGATCTCAAACAGAAACGACACAAAACATATTTTCTCTTCGGGAGGCTTTGACATCTTATAACAACATTATGAAGAGAGAAAAAATCTAAATCGGACTGACATCTCCTTAATAGGCTTCCTTCAGTCTTGACAAACAATGGATATCTACAGTAAGGGTGCCTGCGCGTGAAATTTTTGTGGCAAGAGTTGCACAATCTCCAACCACATCTTTCCTGAGTCGACATTGTTCAATACCAGTTGCAAGTGGAGGTTCAGAACGACTGGAAACAAATGCCGAGATAAGCGGAAAGCACATACAGCGCCTAGAATTCCTAAATGGTCACCCATCTGGTATTAGCCAGGCTCACTAAGTATCCCCAAAACAATATGAAAAACGGAGCGCATGTTCCCGTGACGTCAGACTTGTGTGTACTATACGAACTATGGAAAAGCAGAAGCGACTTCATGATTTTTTAAAACCTTTGTTTATCTTCTTCAAACTGCAATTAATAATTAATCTTTGTTATAATTTTGTTAGGTTTTAAGATTTACACAGTTTAATGATTAATAATATTATAAACATTTGTATATTAAATATGAAATACGGTTTTACTGAATGTTCTTTTGGTTACCTACGGGCGTTCATATTTTGTTCGGTAAAAAGAGACGAACAAAATATGAGAGGGCGCTACAAAATGCTTAATATTTGTGCAATAATATTTTCAAATTGGTTTTAATCTGGCGATAAAATAGCTGACAAGAGCCATGTTAATGTAAAAACTTAATATTTTTTTTTTAATTTAACACAATTAATTAAAAATCTACGTTGTGACGGAACATTTTGAAATAATGGGATTGTAATCATTTTAATCTTTTAAAAACTAATTAATGTTTACGAAGTTTCTTTTTTTTTGGCAATATATATTAATTCGAAGAAACGCTATTAAAAAAATATAATAATATTAAATTTATATCATTTTTTAATTGCAACTTCAAGGTAAATTTTTTGTTCAATATGTGTATTTAAACTTTTTAAAAATACATTTTTTTTTTTTTACTTATGTTTCATGATAAATAGAAATTTCGATAGATTTAAATATATTTTGTTCAAATTTCGAAAAAATAAATAGAGGGGGGGGGGCGACACGCACTAAAAAAATATTTCCCCTCATATATTTTACGGAAACTGCATTTTATATGTAATTTCATTCTAAAATGGATAAGTATCGCTCGCATATTTCACGAAAATCTGACCATTAGTTGATTTTTGCTAGATTTATTAAACACTGGTATGTTATCACGTTCGGAATGTCTACTACATGGGAACGTTATTTTAAAGCGCCAATTATGTAAACACGATTTTCGTCTCGCAATTTCATTATTTTCGTTCGATGAAATTTTTTTTTTTTTTTTTTTTTGATTATTACTGGTTTATTTCGCCCTTCTTCTTTTAATTGGTACAAAAGTTATACTGATAATATTAATTTATAATAAAATTACATCGTGTTACATGTATGGTGGGGAAATTCTGTGGTGAATTTTGTCAGTCCCTAAGGCTCAGCGTTGCTTAACTTCGGTGATCTGACAAGAACCGGTGTGTCAAGGTGAATTATGCCGTACATCTCCTTAATAAAGCCAGGTTATTTGCGAAAATTCTGACTTTAACAACAACAACAACAACAACAACAAAGTGAATAAAAATGATTTTGTTATTTCACAGCATTTTCAGGTTTTCAAATTCTCTCATTTAAATTCATAAAAAAATGTTTTCTAAAATGTGTGATTTTCCACTGCTTTTTGAATTATATTTAATTATTACGGTATCGTTTGGTCACGACATTATTAATTGCACCAAACTTTTATAAAACTACAACTTTTTTTTTCGATGCAATCTTGTTCTAATCTCTATTTATTCGATATAAATAGCTTCCTGACAATCTTTTAATGCATGGCAATTTGCAAGAAAATTCAAACCCAGAAATCATTTCTACTCAGTAGTTCAAATATTTCTAAATTATTTCCCCATTTTGCAGTGTCACAAAGTAATCCATTTTTATTAGGTACGGGAAAAAATGGGCGGGCAAAAATAGGGAGACCTAGTTTTGAAAACCGATTTATCATATTTTTTTTGTAGGTTTCCGACTATTTTTTGATTTTATTTGAAAGATTAGAGACTAAAGTAAATTTCATAAAGGAAAAAAATATTCGTACACGTGAAAAAAAAAGTTATGAAAAATGGTTTCACGGCGAGCTAACCAATTCAGCTAAATTTTGAAGTTAAATAAATTCATTGTAAAAATCCTTTAAAAGATAACTATTAGTTTTCTGGGTCTATTTCAAAGATAATTAATAAAGTAAAGTCCTAAGATATTGAATTAAAAAAAAACACCTTGTTTGCGCAAAAACAAACTTGATTAGCCCTCAAAAACCAAGTAGTTTACTGTTCGCCAAAAAAGCAACAAATAAAGATTTGTAATAACGATTATAAGGAGGCCCAAAATTTCAGCCAATCGAAGCGCTGTTTCAAAATGAAGTCATGATAGTAAAAGGAGGTAGGGGTGTCAGATTTCTTTCTCCCCCCCCCCAGACGTGCATCTATAGATTCCTATTCTGAACGTTTGTATCATTTTATATAATTTTTTTTAACTTAATTATTTTTTTATGTTCCTGTTTTTAAATTAATTTTTTTTTTAATTATTTTTCGATATTATATATAAAAATTATGTTACGCCGAAAGTTTCACATTCTTGCGAGCAAGGAAATTATTAAAATCTTGCATATAAAAATTATGCAAAATCTGTAATTTAAAAAAAAAAAAGTAAAAATATTTTTGCTATTACGATTTTTTTTTTTTTTTGTGTGTGTGAAAATTTTAAATAAACAATGCTTAATTCGATGATGATATCGGTAGTTCGAGAAATTCATTTTTCTTTGAGTTATAACGAATTCATTAATACAGATTTTAGGGCTTTTTTCGTAATGTTCCTGTAAAAATTATTTTTTATTGTTATAAATTACAATGCTTTATTCATATAAAAAAAGCAAAAATAAATTATTGCGTTTTTTATTTACTACTGAAAATTATAACTTTAGTAAAGGTATTTTTTGGTTAAACAAAATAATACATTTCAACACACATTTAAATAAAAATAACAATTCATTATATTCCGCGATCATTATTTGATGAATACTAAAAATTTCATTAAAATTGGTTAATTTCCTGATTTTTGGTGAATTTTTAAGTAAAGTGAAGGGTCAAAATATTTATACATTTTGAGCATCGGCATTCATTTTGCCCGTACTTAATTTTTATTCAATTACTAGCAGTTCCGCCCGGCTTTGCTCAGGCCCTATGTACTGTTCATAACTTTATGTGCATATGTATATATTAAAAAGTGTGAATATGTACGGTAATGCCTTTCTATGTAATAGGCTTCCTTAACTACCATAGAGGAAAGTTGGTAGAGACCGCAGACGTAATTTTTTTTTTAATTTTACCCCAATTTTGACCCCTTAACATTTATTGTTTTGGGCTAAAATTAAATTAAAATGTTTGACCCATGTCCAAGTAACCTACATCTACAATTTCAAGTGTTTAGACCCAAAATTGGCAGAGGAGTTTGGTAGAGTCTGCAAAGATAAATTCTGTTAACTTTGACCTCTTGCCAGCAAAATTTTCGCCCAAAAACTGATTAAAATCTTGCTGCATGTCTGAATACCCTTTATGTAAAATTTCAAATGTTTAGACCCGAAATTGGTTTAATAGTTTGCTAGAGACCGCAAAGGTAAAATCTTTGGAACTTTGGCCACTTGGAAACACAATTTTCAGGGAAAAAAACGGTTAAAAAGCTTACCCCATGTCTGAATACACTTTATGTAAAATTTCAAATGTTTAGACGATAAATTGACTGAGTAATTTGATAGAGGCCGCAGAGGTAATTTTTTTAAAACTATGACACAAATTATGACCCCTTAATATTTATTGTTAGGACTCAAATAAAATTATAAAGTTACATCCATGTCCAAGTAACCTACATCTAAAATTTAAAGTATTTAGACCAAAATTGTCGGAGGAGTTTCGTAGAGTTCTCAAAGGTCAAATCGTTGAACTTTGACCCCTTAACAGCCAAACTTCTGGCCGAAAACCGATCACATCGATTTTCCCAAATCTCAGTACGCTGTATATCAAATTTCGAGTCGGTAGACTGAAAATTGACAGAGTTATTGCGAAGGAAAATGTACACAGACAGACCGACACACAGACACGTTCACTTTTATAGATATACTAGCATTACGGCCCGGCGTAGCCCGGGTGTTTGGGGGTATATGCTGATTCCCCCCCCCAAAAAAAAAGGTCTATTTTTTTAAATTTTACCGCTAATATGACCCATTAACATTTATTGTTTTGGGCTCAAATCAAGTTATTATGTTTGATCCATGTCCAAGAAACGTATATCTAAAATTTCAAGTATTTAGACCCAAACTTGTCGGAGGAGTTTGGTAGAGTTCTTAAAGGTCAAATCGTTTAACTTTGACCCCTTAACAGCCAAATTTCTGGCCGAAAACTGATCGCATCGATTTTCCCAAATCTCAATACCCTGTATATCAAATTTCGAGTCTGTAGACTAAAAATTGACAGAGTTATTGCGTAGGAAAATGTACACAAACACACAGACAGACACACAGACACGTTAACTTATATATATATATATATATATATATATATATATACTAGCATGGGTGCCCGGCGTTGCCCGGGTATTTGGAGGTGTATGGTGAGCAAAAAAAAAAAAAAAAAAAAAAAAGCGGTCAATCTTCTGGCCGAAAACGGATTGCAAAGATTTTCCCAAATATCAGTACACGGTATATCAAATTTCGAGTCTGTAAACTTAAAATTGACAGAGTTATTTCGTAGGGAAATGTACACAGACACACACAGACACGTTAATTTTTATAGATATATAGACTAGCCTGGGATCCCGGCGTTATCCGAGTGTTTGAAGGTATATCTTGAAGCAAAAAATAAAAAATAAATCGGTCAATTTGTTTACTTTTAACCCTTATTATGACCCCTTAACATTTATTGTTTTGGGCTCACGTCAAGTTATTAAGTTAGATCTATGTCCAAGGAACCTTTCTCTAAAATTTCAAGTGTTTAGACCGAAAATTGTCGGAGGAGTTTTGTACAGTTCACAAAGGTCAAATCGTTGGACTTTTACCCCTTAATCGCCAAATTTCTGGCCGCATACCAATGTCATCGATTTTCCCACATCTCAGTACCCTGCATATCAAATTTCGAGTCTGTAGACTAAAAATTGACAGAGTTATTGCGTAGGGAAATGTACACACACACACACACACAAAGACAAACGGACATGTCCATATTTATATATATACTAGCATTTCGGAACGTCGTTGCCCGGGTGTTTGGAGATATATTCTGAGCAAAAAAAAAAAAAAAGAAAAACAAAGCAAAAAACGGTCAACTTTTTTAGCTTTGACCCCTATTATGACTCCTTAACATTTATTCTTTTGGGATTGAATCAAGTTATTAAGTGAGATCCATGTTCAAAGAACCTATAGACAGACAGAAAGACGGATAGACACACGGGCAAATCTCAGTACACTGTATATCAAATTTCGAGTCAGTAGATTAAAAATTGACAGAGTTATAGCGTAAGGAAATCTACACAGACACACAGATGAACACACAGACACACAGACACGTTCAATTTTATAGATATATAGACTAGCATTTCAACCTGACGTTGCCAGGGTGTTTGGAGGTGTATGCTGAGAAAAAAAAACTGTTATTTTTTTTTAATTTGACCCCTTAAAATTTATTGTTTTAATCTCTAATCTAGTTATTAAGTTAGATCCATGTCCAAGGAACCTATATCTAAAATTTCAAGTGTTTAGACCGAAAATTGTCGGAGGAGTTTGGTAGAGTTCTCAAAGGTCTAATCGTTTAACTTTGAATCCTTAACTGCCAAATTTCTGGTCGAAAACGAATCACATCGATTTTCCCAAATCTCAGTACCCTGTATATAAAATTTCCAGACTGTATACTTAAAATTAACAGAGTGATTGCGTAGGGAAATGTACACAGACAAACAGATACACAGACACACAGACACGTTCACTTTTATAGATATACTAGCATTTCAGCCCGGCGTTGCCCGGTGTTTGGAGGTGTATGCTGTGCAAACAAAAAAAAACGGTCAATTTTTTTAATTTTTACCCTTATTATACCCCTTAAAATGTATTGTTTTGGGCTCAAATCAGGTTATTAAGTTAGATCCATGCCCAAGGAACCTATATCTAAAATTTCAAGTGTTTAGACCGAAAATTGTTGGAGGAGTTTGGTAGAGTACTTAGAGGTCTAATTGTTGAACTTTGACCCCTCAACAGCCAAATTTCTGGCCGAAAACCGATCACATAGAATTGTCGGAGGGGTTTTGTACAGTTCTCAAAGGTCAAATCGTTGGACTTTTACCCTTAATCGCCAAATTTCTGGCCGCACACCAATGTCATTGATTTTCCCACATCTCAGTATCCTGTATATCAAATTTCGAGTCTGTACACTCAAAATTGAAAGAGTTATTGCGAAGAAAAATGTACACAGACACACAGACAGACACACAGACACGTTCACTTTTATAGATGTACTAGCATGGGCGCCCGGCGTTGCCCTGGTGTTTGGAGATGTATGCTGAGAAAAAGAAAAAAAGAAACGGTCAGACACACAGGCACACAGACACGTTCACTTATATATATATATATATATATATATATATAGAGAGAGAGAGAGAGAGATAGAGAGAGAGAGAGAGAAAGAGAGAGAAATGGAAACAATATTGTTTGTCCTGTAAACTTTTTTACGCACATATTATGTAAGTATAAATCATGTAGAATATCTTCATGAATATAATGACACGTAATCTATCTATATATATATATATATATATATATATATATATATATATATATATATATAAGTGAACGTGTCTGTGTGTGTGCCTGTGTGTGTGTCTGTGTACATTTCCCTACGCAATAACTCTGTCAATTTTTAGTCTTCAGTCTCGAAATTTGATATACAGCGTACTGAGATTTGGGAAAATCGATGTGATCAGGTTTCGGCCAGAAATTTGACTGTTAAGGGGTCAAAGTTCAACGATGTGACCTTTGAGAACTCTAGCAAACTCCTCCGACAATTTTGGGTTTAAACACTTGACATTTTAGATATTGGTTCCTTGGACACGGATCTGATTTAATAACTCGATTTGAGCCCAAAACAATAAAATTTAAGGGGACATAATAGGGGTCAAAGTTTTTAAAAAATTGACGGTTTTTTGGGGGTTTTTTGCTCAGCATACACCCCCAACCCCCAGGCAACGCCGGGCACCCATGCTAGTTGTTAACTAAAGATGATCATCCCATGAGAAAACCGAAAAAACTAATAGAGAATTGATTAAAAATTCATGTTTAAAAGAATATGCAAATTAGCTAGATCTTTTGCAGATGAATTCAATTCCATGACCCATATATGAGAAAATTGTATTTTCTTTATAAATAAATAGAAAAGAGGGTTTTTAATATGAATATCAAGACAGACAAAAGAAAAACGAATTTATAGGAGTATAGACTAGCATTTCAGACCGACGTTGCCCGGGTGTTTGGAGGTGTATGGTGAGCAAAAAAAAAAGTCAATTTTTTAACTTTGACCCCTATTATGACCCCTTAAAATGTATTGTTTTGGGCTCGTCTGAAGGATCCAACTTCCAAACGATACTGATCTTGTGAAAATCTGTTGCCTCTGTAGAAAGTTTTTGGCAGACATGCAAACATACATACATAGATTTATATATTTTTAGCTCAAATTTTCGACCTAAACCGATTAAAAAGCTTACCCTAATTTCAAATGTTTAAACCAGAAAGTGTCTTTAGTAATTTGCTAGAGACTTTCAACTTTGACCCCTCTTATGACCCCTTAACATTTCTTGTTTTGGGTTCAAATCAAGTTATTAAGTTAGATCCGTGTTCAAGGAACCTATATAAAAAATTTCAAGTTTTTAGACCCAAATTTCAAGTCTGTAGACTTAAAATTGACAGAGTTATTGCGTAGAGAAATGCGTAGGGAAATGTGCACTGACACACAGGCACACAGACACGTTCACTTTTATAGATAGATAGATAGATAGATAGATAGATAGATAGATAGATAGATAGATAGATAGATAGATTAACAAAATATTATTAAAGCAAATGAATTCTTTGTGAATAAATAAAAAAGCGTCATAATAGATTTTAATTTGTAATTAACTCTTTCTCATCTATTTTTTAATTTCTTTTATTTTACGTTATTGCATGTTTTATTTCAATAAATATTTGGTTAATATAACGTTTCTGAATTTTTGAGATGAGGATTGGTTATTTGCATTATTATTCATCAGACTACTGTTCTAATCTTGAGTGTGATTTTCAAAACGTTTCAGTCGATATAACTTCCGACCTTCTTCAGGTGTATCTGGTCGAACTCGGGAATGTTTCTGTCGAACTCGGGAATTTGGATGGAATTTCGAGCGGAACCCTTTATTTACTTCATGTGCTCTTGTTCCGTCAGCCATGACTGGATAGAGGTCCTAAGTAATTCGCAAATGTATTCAGGAGAATATCACTTTTACAGTTGATTTTTCCCAGTACTCTAACCACTGCGCCACGGATCCTTGCAGACAATTCTAGTATGAATTTTAGGAGCCTTAAACCTTCTTTTTTATTTCTAGTTGTAAATATCCCTATTTATAACTAATTATTACTACATATGAATGTATATCTATCTCTATACTTATTACTTGTATATATTAATGTTTTTACTCATTACTTGCATATATTATCTATTGTTTATAATTACTGGTTCCCATATCATATTGAATTCTATACTAGGTCTACTTAGTAGTTGATTATTCCCTAGCATATGTGCTGCTTCTTTCAGTCGTCTTACTCTCCACCGTTCCTCTCTGTCTATAATTTTTACTACGTCCCATAATGACAGATGGTTTCCCTTTTCTTTCCAGATATTGTCAGCTATACCTCACTTTTCAGTCTCTCCACGTACTACGGCTTTTCGATGTTCTTCTAACCGCACTTTCAACGGACGACGTTTGCATAGTTTCCCACATTTACATGGGATTTCATATACACAGTTCTTGGTCATGATTTTTTCTGTAGGGGGCTTGACTCTCACAAGCTGTTTCCGAAGAATTGAATCACTCCTGAATACTGTCCTGGTGTCATATGGATTACATATTCATTGAAGTTTTTCAGACAAACCCTTCATACATGGTATACAAACTGTGGTGAGTTTCTGAGTCGTGCCCTTTTGTGTTTGGTCTAGATTTCTTGGAGATTATGTCATGCTGTTTGGATTTCTCTTACACTGTCCATCTCCTCTTGATATGCACTGATGTTACAACATATTGCTTTTGTTCGGGGTTGTAGGCAACGGACGATTCCTTTCTTTACATTATATGGATGGTGGGAGTTGTAGTTTAGATACTGTCCAGTGGAGATGTTGACCTTCTGTGTAGAAACTCCATACTTCGTGATGGGATCTGATATATATCAGCAGGAAGAAGGTCTGGCGATGGGATCACCACTGTCCCCGGTACTGGCCAATGCATACATGGAATACTTTGAGAAAATGGCATTAGGATCAACACGACTAAAGCCAACAATGTGGTTGCGATAATGTAAATGACACATTTATACTTTGGCCCCATCAGGAAAATGTTCAAACGTTACTAGACGTTATGTTAACTCGATTCGTTCAACTATACAGTTTACAATGGAAAAAGAAAATAACAATAAACTATCGTTCCTAGATGTGCTGATAACTCACACAGGTCAGGGGTTTATATCATCTGTATATCAAAAGCCAACTTTGTTTGTTTGCTTGTTTGTTTGTTTGTTTGTTTTGTATTGCTTTATTATTCGCACTGTTGTTTTCATCTTGGGTATCATTCTCACAGTATTTCAGCCGATATAACATGCGACCTTTAGATGCGTCGCGTGCAACTCCAAAATCTTTACGTCAAACTCATAAATCTGCAAGTATTAGGTTGACGTGAAAGTTATTACGGATTTTTTTATTTTGATTTCAAATGATGTATTTTCAAATAAGTTTTCGCTAAAATACATTTACTTTAATATCATTTTCACTCTAATCATTTAAATTACAATCGTTTTTAAACAATTATGTCTTCTTTTCATAACGTTGAATACAAGATTAGAAAAAAAATGCACAATTTTCTTATTTCAATTCATACTAGACTGAAAAGCTGATGAAACAGCTCGCGATATACACCGAAGCATTTGGCCCAGGAACCACTACTGAACGCATAGCACAATGGTAGTTTAAGAAATTTCGTGGCAGTGACGAGAGTTTTGCAGATGATGAGCGTATTGGTCGGCTATCAGATGTTAACAACGATTAATTAAGAGTCTTAGTCGAAGCTAATCCATGCATAACTGTTCGAGAATTTTTACGCAACAAGAACGACCCGTTTATCGACTGGGTTGTAACTTTCGATGAAAAGTGTGTTCTTTACGGCAACTAACGACTCTCAGCTCAGTGGTTAGACGCCAGTGAAGCTCCACGACACTTACCGAACCCAGAGTTGCATCAAAAGAATGTCATGCTGACTGTTTCGTAGTCTGCAACCAGTCTCATCCATTATAGTTTTTTGAATGCAGGCGAGGAAGTAGTGTCAACAAAGGGTTGTAATGGATCGGAAACTTCAACTACACCCAGCATTAGTCAACAGAAAAGGTCCGATTTCCCTTCACGACAATGCCCGACTGCTTAACCGACCCTGCAGGATTGTGCTACGAATTCCGCCTCATCCGCCATACTCTCCAGATTTCTTACCTACCGACTATCACTTTTTTCAAGCATCGCGACAATTTTCTGCATGAGAAATGCTTCAAAAACTTAAGTGATATCAAAAACGCCTTTGCGATTTCATTGCCACCAGAACGCTGACATTTATACACTTGTTTTGCGTTGGAAAAAGTGTGTTCGTTCTGATAGTGCTTATTTCAATCAATACATTTTTGGTCGGGCCGAGATAACTTAAATTTAAAAGTGAAAAACCGTAATAACTTTCTTGTCAACCTGACCCATTATTTAATCTACATGGGTAAATTACTCTCATTCTATCAGCCAAACCAGGTAGTAATTTCAGTAACTCCTAAATATATCCTTTGTATTCCTTGTATCACCTGTAGTGAGGATGAAATCTTCAACCTCCAAAAATGTTACTGAGAACTGATCATTACTTAGCGCTTTATTTGTTGCGCCACAAGCCCATGTGCCGAAGCGTTGTGAGAATAACATTCAAGATAAGAACAGTAGTCTGTTTTATTTTATTACTTTTGGGATGGGATACACAAAACTGAAACTCTTAACTCGAAAGAAGCTTGGGTGTGCACGTAGTCGCTATGATAAATTCTTTGTTTGACGAGAATTTTCCGAATGTTTTATTAATTAATTCATGTGAAAATTGTCGGTGAATTGATTTGGTTTGTCATCAAAACTGATAAAATTGTCATTTATCTCTAAATAAAATTGTCGTTCTTCTCGCCTAAGGATGATAATAGAGTAGTTTTACAATTATATCATCCGAATAAATTATTTATTCAAAATGCGGTTGTTTATTAATATTTAGTTGCTGTAGGTATCACCCAGCCAAAGTTGGGTACATCCATCAACACACACACACATACACATACACACACACACACACACACACACATACACACGCACACACACACACACACACTAACTTTGGAGTATTATGCCAAATAATAAAAACTTCTTGTATAATTCTACTTTACAGCTCTGCAACTCTGCTCTTATTATATATACATACTAGCAACTACCTGAAGCTAAGATTGAAACTCGACCGACAGTCAGCGCTATTTGGCTGCTGCTAAGATGGATATGCAAAAGTACGATGATGAAAACTGTCCAAACGCCTTAGAACATTGTTTCATACGCTACTAGCGGGGGTATCTGGCGTTGCACGGTTGTTTGTAGGTGTGTTTAAGGGGTGGGGGTACAGTAAAGAATAAGCGGAGTAATAAACGTGTTTAACTATTTAAAAAAAAAAAGAAAACGATGTTAAACTTCGTTAAAAAATCGGCAAAAATAAACAGCGAACAAACGTAAAACTTCTTTAAAAAAGAAATCGAAAAAACAAAAAGCAAAAATAAGGGAAAAATATGATGAACGTGTTCGGAAAAAATAAAACAAAAAAACACAGCGAAAAGCGAAAAAAAAAATGGCATAAATAACCCTTCGATTCGGTTAAGTCCATGGTTTGTTTCACCCAGTAGAAAGCATAGAACGAAAATGAACGTTAAAATTCCATTCCGATATTTTGAATCAATTACAAAACGAAATGAAGCGAAAAAATAAATAACCCTTCGAATCGATTAAGTCTGTGGTGCGTTTCACCCAGTAGAAAGCATAGAACGAAAAGGAACGTAAAAAGTTCATTCCATTTTTTTAAGCAACTACGAAGTAAAGAAAACCGACACCGGTGTTCCTTTGTAATTGTCCCTTGTGAACGATCCCGCAACGGCGTAAGTGGTGGCGGGGGAGGCAGGAATTTATTAGAGAGAAAAGATTTTAATACTTCCATTGATTTTAACCGATTTTGGCAGTGAACTCTCACCAGAAAAAATATAGGAATCTACGATTATCGAGGAAGTGGAGAGGTAATAGGCTTATAACATACTTTAGATATTGTGCTGCAGTTCGTGCATATTACATTTGCATGAAATGTCTTGATTTTTAATCCTATTAACGTCAAAATCAGAGAGGAAAATGAGTTCATTTTATATATATAGGGATAATTATGTCAGCCTCTTTAAGAAACTCGGTTCTTATTGTTGAGCACGTTAAAGTTGAAATAGAAAGTCGGACACTTAATCTCGCATGCGAAGATCATGATGTTATAATAATTAGATCAGTATGGCCGAATATTTTGACATGAAAAACAATAAATGTTAACATTTCAACGATATTTCTCGCGGTGGAGATTGACCGTGGGTAAGAATTGTCGCCTCCTACACTGATGCTTGCGAAAGCATAACATCCTAGTGTTTGTAGGTATAAAAAATAAATAATAACTATAATTATATATATTTTTATGTAGAATGCTAGCCTATGAAGTCAAGTATGACTTTGTGACTGGGTTCTAAATTTTTGACCAGCAATAATCATCACTTCCTGCACTGATGATTGCGTAACCATGAAACACTAGTGTCTGTAAGTATAAAATAATTAGTAATTGTTTGCCAGTGGTTTTGAAGTTGAACGCTGGTCTACGAAGTCAAGGGTAATTTAAAATCTCCCGACCAGAAGTAATTATCACTTCCTACACTGATGATGGCGTAAGCATGAAACACTAGAGTCTGTAGGTATTTTTTAAAAATTAGTGTTAGAGTGAAGAAACAAATGTACAATATGCTTAGGCAGTGATTTAAAGTTTATTGAAAGTCATGATAATTTATTTGTCACAGGAAAAAATACGAAATAGAAAATGTTTTTATTCTGTGCCCCCACCCTTCTTTCTCAATAACCGCCATTACGTGCTTCTTTAAATTTGCACAGTTGTTTTTCATATATTTGAGAGACAACTTCTCGCCTTCGTCTTTAATAGTGTCTTTACGTAATTCAACATTTCTGTGTGATATTCTATACGTAACATGTTCTAAAACGAGCCAAACGGTGAGACGCTGGGCGTTTAGACCTGGGCTAGGAAATGGCCATAAACCTGATTCGCCAAAATTGCTAAAATTGGATTCACAGAAATCTTGTAATTTTCTAGCTGTGTGGACTGGAGCATCATCTTGTTTCCATATCATCTGGGTAGTTTGCTTTAAACTATATCAATATATTGGATCTCACAGTCTTGTATTAGGTTGATGCAAAAATAATGTCGTTTCTATATATGTAGTTGAACGTCAAAAAACGACAATTTTGCACCGACTTAATAGTGATCTTTTCATCATTTTAGTAGAAGCCTTTTCCCATCGGAAACCATAACATGTCATAGGTTGATCAGAATGTTTGTTCTGAACGTCTCCTAACCTCAGTTCTCGATTTTGCGATGAATCTGTTATTTCTGCGGTTCAGAACAGCATCGACATTGAATATTGTTTCATCAGAAAAGATCATTACAATGAAGTAGTTTTTGTTGAACCATGTAAAGATTTTATTGTACTTTTCCTATCTTTTTTTCTTTCATAGCTTTTATCAACAGATGTTTTCATGTTTTCATATAAGAGTTTAACTTCAAATCATAATCACTGCATTTCTAATACTCTTATTGACTACCTCAATTGCCATTTTTTTCCTCATGAATTTTGTTGTATCCTTTAGGATTTTAGATTTGAAAGTCCATCATATAGGATTTGTTACGAGATGTGTTGATTCCTCCACTTTCAGACTTCCTCATAATAGTTTTGCTCATAGTTATTCTATTCTTTACATTATAAACAGTTTCTATGTACACACCAACCATTCTTGAAATCCCCTTTGGAGTGCATTCAGAAAATCTCACACTCTTTGACATTTGCTTTTCTGATTATTCATATGAATACGAGCAAAACGTTTCTAAAAAAAATAGGGTTAATAGTGTTGGGTAACATTATGGTATTAAGTAAGAATGTGTGTGTGTGTGCGTGTGTGTGTGTGTTTGTGTGTGTGTTAGAGAGAGAGAGAGAGAGAGGGGAGCAATTCTCAACCTACATACTCAACGAATTTTCGATCTACACACTTTAACTTTGGTATATAGGGTATTCAGACCAGTGGAAAACTTTCTAATTGGTTTTCATCCGGCAAAAGGGTTGCTAACGGATCAAAATTGCAAAACTAATATGTGGGAGTCATTGTATTTTTATCGGTTTGTCAACTGTTTCTCGAATTCGCACACGTGAATCATTCACATGATAGATTACTTATGTTAAGAATAAGTAGGTTTGAAAACACTTTTTAAACATCGTGTCAAGCTGACCAGATAGTTATTACGATTACCGTCTTTAAGTTTTTGTTTCGATCTCAGCTCGAGTATATTTTTAGTTACAAAAAGCGAACTGCTTAGGGAAAAAAGACATAATATTCGCATGCACATGTCTCAGTTTCTGTATGAATTAAAATATATGTATGCATATTTTACGACTAGGCAACACCGGGTGGCCTGCTAGTGATATATATAACTACTTAATTTACTCACATAAAATTAATATACGAAAGTATAGATTTATGCGTAAACTTTAAGTATTTACTTCAAAAGTGCTCAATACGTAGGTAGAGCTAGTTAGTAAGTTATAAAATGTATATGGCGATTAAGCTACACTGAATATTCCGCGTTTCATCCACTCTAGGACTCATAAGGCGCATAAGCCTGAAGAGTTCTAGAGTGGATGAAACATGGAATATTCAGTGTAGCTTAATTGCCATATACATTTTATAACTTATTTACTATATATATATATATATATATATATATATATATATATATTGCTTTTGTTTTGGTAAATATGCTTTTCACTTATATTTTACTCTTTGTGGACACCAATCCTTTTTTCTTAGAAACTCAATACTTGTTAAATATAACAATAGAACACACATATAAAAGAACAGCAATATAGCTACATTCCAAGATCCAAATATTTTTTATCGAACAGCTTTTTCAGCATATTAAAATTTCGTTAGCATCACGTATTTGTTTGTACAGGCACCTTTCTATTTTTTCTGAGGAGTATATACATGAGAAGATTCAATATTGACATAATAATAATAATAATAATAATAATAATAATAATAATAATAATAATAATAATAATGATAATAATAATAATAATAATGCATTGTTTCTGCCTAACGAAACAGATCTGTAAAAGATGTACGGAAATTTTAATATGCTGAAAGATCTATTTGGTAAGAAACTGCTTACAACAGCACGTTTGTCAAAGTCAAGTAAATATCTGACGGAGAGATCTTTCTCGAAATATTATATTACACGGACATACCACCAGACCGACTTTCCCAGGTGACCACTGTGCAAATATAAATATACTGCGTATATGAAATATGAATATGTACACATGTATTTATAAGTTGTATTAATAAATTTCTCACCTGCTTCAGCTTGTGTCTTTCCGTTACTTCTGCATTGTACCGCCTTCTACAATTCTATTTAACTACATACTATACAATGCTTCAAGCAAACTACACCCACATCTTATAAATATTTTAATTTTGGAATGTAGCTGTACTGTTATTCTTTTATATATATATATATATATATATATATATATATATATATATATATATATATATATATATATATATATATATTAGCATATTCGATACTACGGATATCGGCCTATATAGAGATGACGGACTAGCTATAATAAAAAACTCCAACAAAGTCAAGGGAGAAAACTTTAAGAAAATCATACACAAGGAAATGAAAAAATTAGGCCTAAAAGCAGACGTATCAGCTAACATAAAAATAACAAACTTCCTGGACGTCACGTTAAACTTAGATAAAAACACATATGAACCACACTTAAAAGATAACGCTACTCCAATTTACGTAAACCCTAAGTCCAACCACCCACCATCAATTATAAAACACATTCCCAACTCGATCGTAAGTAGACTCAGTAATAACTCAAGCGATGAAAATGCATTTAACAGGTCAACCAATATCTACGAAACAGCCCTAAAAAATAGTGGATACAAAAATATCGATATCAAATATAAGCAACAAAACACCAACAACTATAATAAAATCAAAAATAGAAGAAAAAGAACTATAATTTGGTATACGGCCCCATACAATCAAATGTTAAAAACAAAACTTGGTAAGAAATTTCTAGACCTTATTGAAAAACACTTTCCCGCAACCAACCCCTTACACAAAATCTTCAATAAAAATATCTTGAAGTTATCTTACAGTTGTTGCGAAAATTTAGAGATGATAATTAAAGCACATAATAACAAAATACTAAATAAAAACAATGTAAACAACAAAATAAACAATAAAAAAAGTAGACACCATGACAAAAATAAAACCAACACTAGCAGAAATAATAATAATAATAATAATAATAATAATAATAATAATAATAATAATAATAATAATAATAATAATAATAACAAACCAACCCCGGACAAGAACAACCATACCATAAATAAAAATAATAATAACGAACAAGATAAATGCAACTGTAGACACCGCACACTTTGCCCAGTTCAAAATAAATGTCTAACAAAAAGTGTAGTTTATCAAGCAACAATATTTGCGAAAGAAAACCCGAATAACAAGAAATATTACGTAGGCATGACTTCCTTAGATTTCAAAACCCGATACTATGACCACAAAAGTACATTCAAAAATTAAAAAAAAAAACACCATATAAAAACAACACTAGCGAATAAATACTGGGAACTCAAAGAAAGCGGACATTCGCCGGTAGTCGAATGGAAAATAATAAGACAAGCTACCACGTGCAGACATTTAGATGACCCATGTAAATCATGCCTCCATGAAAAATTTGCTATCCTGTACTTTAAAGAACCCCAAAATCTATTAAACTGTAGACGAGAAATAGCAAACAATTGTGTTCACAAAATAAAACTTACTCTAGGATAGTGATACAAAATAGCTTTAAAACTAACAAAAACAATAGAAAACAAACAAATAAATAAATTAAATAAACATGAATATACATAAACGACCACACACATATATATATATATATATATATATATATATATATATATATATATATATGTATGTATGTATGTGTGCATGTATGTGTGTACACATATGTATATTTATATATATAAAAAAAGAGCAGAAATGAGGAAAATCGTCTGCCTTAAACCACTAACCTAGTTCTAATACAGATCCTTTGTTCGATAAAATGCATGCCCATTGGCTGATATGAAGGGGCGCGATGGATACTAGAAAGCTGATTGGCTAACTAAAATCCTCAACATATATAAAAACGAGAAACAACCACAGAAATCGCGCATAAGCCTGACGAATCCTATAGTGGATGAAACGCCGAATATTCAGTGTAGCTTAATCGCCATATATATTTTATAAATTACTATATATATATATATATATATATATATATATATATATATATATATATATATATATATATATATATATATATATATCGTTAGTTATTATTTAAAAACCAGAAGATGTATTTACTTTACTTCACACTGATAATATTTTATTCGTATTTTTACGTTTTATACGTGTTTCGTTGAATATCGGAAGTCCACTGAACAAAAGTGGAAGCCCACCAAACAGGGACAAATGTAAATTCCTCAAACATATACGAATGTCAAGTCAGAACACCTTATTGGAAGTTATTTAAACTTTTATCGATAGACGCCCCATCTTTTTTATATAATACTTATATACATGCGATATCAGTTGAAAGTTTAACTAATTTGCATATTTGTTTTGTAAGGTGCCATTTTATTAATGAACTATTTCATGTTATTGTTAATTTCAATGATTGCTTTGATTTTATTACAACTAATAGTTTTGTTTAACAATATTGTTTTATTTCCTGGATATATATTTAGCATTTGTGTCCAAATGTTTTTGTCTTTAGAGGGACAAACTTGATTTTCAACAAGATGGGATCAATTTCTAAATTGCAAGTGAAAGATCAAATTGATCTTTCACTACAGTCACATCTAAAAGGTAAATAATTTTGGATTGAAATGACCCGACCATTAATATTCATTTATCCATATGAATAAATAAGAAAGATTTTGTATCATGCTTACAACAAAGTTATGAATCAAATGCTTCTTGTTTTAAATTAGTGGTGCAAGAAAAGGGGGGTGCACGCAAAACAAAATGTAGTTTAATTTTATAACAATTTGGTCATGCAATAATTTAATGACAAAGCGATGGCGTAATAATTAGATTTACTTTTCAAAATCCAATGTTTAAAAATAATAACTGTGATCCAAAAAAAGCAAACGTCATAGGTACAAAAATAAGTAAAACAAAACTGAAAGTGTTTTTTAACAAGTAAGTCATCACTTATCAAGGCCCAAAGGTCATTCGAGGATAAGGATTAATGAGTGTAAAGTGGTCAGTGAGACAACAGTGTAGTGATCGGTAGTTGTACAAATTGGGTTAATTTTGGTCGTTTAAAGGGAAGACTCAGCAAGAACTTGTTTACATTGGACTTGAAGACGATCATGTTGTAGTTAGCTGGAAAGTATGTTAGCGATATAGAGTTCCACATGCGGGAAGTTATAGGAAACAAGTTTTGTACGTGGAATTTGTGTTTAAGAAGACTCCTGGACAACGCCTTGAACGTAGAGCCTGTAAATAATAATATATCTTCTCCGACGTAGATATTAACTTCAGTTAGTTTGTACGTATGACTGATCGTTCCAAAACAGCAAATGTGTCTAAAATGAAATTTTAAAAAAATAGAGTAGAAAGGATACAATCAACTGATGGAATTAAGAATGATCAAAGAAACACCGACATGAGCACCCGTGTGGTCCGGAGAAGAAGAATAACAACAACAGATGCTTCTTTTTTTTTTTTTTTTAAGTGTGAAGATCTGCCACGTGCAGAATTGCAGTTATCGAAGAAATAAACAATGATTGGAATTCTTGAAAAACATTCATTCAAACGACGCGTTTATAACGAACAAAATGGTTTCGACAAACATGCGAGAAACCGGCGAGAATTCCATTTCAAAATTAAGAGCGGCAGACGAACCAATATTTAAAATGGAAAATCTGGTGGGCGATAACTTTTTCCCCTCCTTTTTTACTCTTTCTCATAGATGAGATTTTGCGAGTCTTTATCTGCTCTGTCGTTATTTTCATGGCAAGTGCTCGCCTGAGCTTCATTCTATAGTGCCCCCCTATAAGGTATTCGCGGCAAACAACCGACTAACTACAACTACATCAGCAATTTCTTCTACTCTATATTTGTGTCTAAAACTAAACGAAAATTCTATGAACAGAGCTGTTTTCATAGAACTGCCCGTCAGTGAAACGAAATACCGGAGGAGCTGTTCCCCAGCTGACAACATGGTCGCTTTTTTAAGTCCAACGTATACAGGTTCTTAATTTAATTTTCCATCATCACCGATCACCTAACACTCATTAACTCTTATCCTTAATAAACGGTGGCAATATGGTAAAAGGGCGTGACAGACCAAAGAAAATGATTTGTTTTTCAAACTGACGATTAGTAGAGCAAACCCATTAAAATACTAATTAAACCTGAAAATAAGTGTGACAGACCAATGATAATGTTATTTCAAACTGACAATAAGTATGACAGACTCATGAAAACGTTATATGAAAATGACAATAAGAATAACAGATCAATGAAAATGTTGGGGTTTTTTCTTTTCAAACTGATAAGTGTGGAACGAAAATGTTATTTCAAACCGACAATAAGTATGACAGACCAATAAAAATTTTATTTTAAACTGACAATATGACAGACTCATGAAAATGCATTTTTAAGTATGAAAATACTATTTGAAACTTAAACGTGACCTACCAATATATATTCTCATGTAAAACTTAAGCTTGACAGACCAACGAAAATGTAATTGCACCAAGGGATCACTACACTCTTATGCACATCCAGGTACACTCTGGTGTTGACTTTGGTGTTGACTTCGAAGATGTGAGGTGGTATGATGTGGCCCTTACTTGAAACCACACCAAAGACCATAACCGTGGCCGGAAACTTTGTTTACGTCACCGTGGGTAAGTCCCTGTTATTTGTGGCAATCCAGCGATACATTTTGAAGGTGCTGGCAATCGTCCTGTTGTCATAACTTGGATCGGTAGAGAGCATGTTGTACAGCGGCACATCTCCGATCTCGCTCGTTGAACGTTGTCTCGCGTAACTTGAGCAAAATGTTTAATACATTTGATCAATCGCTGTGATTTTTAATCTCGTTTAACAGAATGCAGGAATGGATCATAACTCCAGTAAATTTCGGTCTCTTAATTGATGAAACGAAGCTGTTTCGAGATTCCAACATGGCATCGCGCCTCTCTTTTAATTTCAATAATTACGGTAAGTAAAGATTAACTTGCACTGCATTTTTACGAGCACGCTTGCTTATTCTATCTCTTGCCGTTGTAACGTATACGTGCTCAGCCTGACCAACCCGGCGTCATCAATCGGGAGGTGACGGGTTCTTGGTGGTTAACGACACGGACTGACAACCTGTGTATGCCAAGTTCGAATCTAATTTGTGCCACAGAAACACTTCTATTTAGAGACGTTGGAAACCTTCATGTGATATCTCACGTAAGTAACCGATATCCTTCTTGGAAGAATTATTAATGGAAAGATGAATGCCAACAAAATATAAAAATAGTAAGATGAATGCCAACAAAATATAAAAATAGTAAGATGAATGCCAACAAAATATAAAAATAGTAAGATGAATGCCAACAAAATATAAAAATAGTAAGATGAATGCCAACAAAATATAAAAATAGTAAGATGAATGCCAACAAAATATAAAAATAGTAAGATGAATGCCAACAAAATATAAAAATAGTAAGATGAATGCCAACAAAATATAAAAATAGTAAGATGAATGCCAACAAAATATAAAAATAGTAAGATGAATGCCAACAAAATATAAAAATAGTAAGATGAATGCCAACAAAATATAAAAATAGTAAGATGAATGCCAACAAAATATAAAAATAGTAAGATGAATGCCAACAAAATATAAAAATAGTAAGATGAATGCCAACAAAATATAAAAATAGTAAGATGAATGCCAACAAAATATAAAAATAGTAAGATGAATGCCAACAAAATATAAAAATAGTAAGATGAATGCCAACAAAATATAAAAATAGTAAGATGAATGCCAACAAAATATAAAAATAGTAAGATGAATGCCAACAAAATATAAAAATAGTAAGATGAATGCCAACAAAATATAAAAATAGTAAGATGAATGCCAACAAAATATAAAAATAGTAAGATGAATGCCAACAAAATCGTCATGAATGCAACAGCAACAACCTCATCGACATATTGTACTGAGATATAAAATTGAAAATAGAAAAAAATAGTAAAGTTGTCGCTTTTTCTTTTCTTTTGTAACCTGACCCCTTTTTAATGTTAACTTCCACTCATGTCATAAGGCATAAATCTTTTCTTCTTTTCCCATTTTAGCAGCTGTGTTAGAATTTAAAACTTAAGACAATGACAATAATATTTAATAGTTCAGCGTGTCAGATGGACGGACTGAATCTCTTTTCGGGTTGCATGGGCGCATCGAAATTGAGATGGTATTTATTTGCTCCCCCACTGAGCAAATTAGGCACAAGGCCGTTTTTAATGTGAGGTAAAAACCAGCTCCCCTAAAAGGGGTCACTCTGGTTACCAAAAATAATAATTGTCCCAGTATAGAGGGTTTCCCCTCCATTGACTGGTACAAATTATCTTAAGTGCAGCATCTGCCGGAACAGATGGTGTTTATTTGCTCCCCCACTGAGCAAATTAGGCACAAGGCCGTTTTTAATGTGAGGTAAAAACCAGCTCCCCTAAAAGGGGTCACTCTGGTTACCAAAAATAATAATTGTCCCAGTATAGAGGGTTTCCCCTCCATTGACTGGTACAAATTATCTTAAGTGCAGCATCTGCCGGAACAGATACTACACTTTGATCTTGACCAAAAGGCCAAGCATCCATTCAATCTAAGCTGTCAATAAATTAAAAATATATTTCAATATAAAACAAGTATGAAAAAAGAAGTATATAGATTAAAGTAGATTATCGCTCATTATCTACTTTTTTTTAATCAATTACATATCTTGTCTTCAAAAATGACCAATCACCTGTCACTTAATTTTGGTGG
>NC_136496.1:70209798-70234798 GCF_053919585.1 Euprymna scolopes
AACAAAACTACGCATCAGGCAGTTCATTCTGCTGAGGTCAGGACAACCCAAGCGGAAGTTTTTTAGTATTCTCTTTTGCATCGTGTCCATAACCTGTTAAAAAATGACAGGCGCGACCTTGACCTCAAACGCTAATCTATCTATCTATCTATCTATATATTTATAAAAGTGAAAGTGTCTGTCTATCTGTATATCTGTGTATCTGTGTGTCTGTGTGTGTACATTTCCCTACGCAATAACTGTCATTTTTTAGTCTACAGACTCGAGATTTGATATACAGAGTACTGAGATTTGGAAAAATCTATGTGATCGGATTTTTGCCAGAAGTTTGGCGATTAAGAGGTCAAAGTTCAACGATTTGACCTTTGAGAACTCTACCAAACTCCTCCGACAATTTTCAATCTAAACACTTGAAATTTTCGATATAGGTTCAGTGGACATGGATCTAACTTAATAACTTAATTTGAGCCCAAAACAATAGATTTTAAGGGGTCATAATAGGGGTACAAGTTAAACAAATTGACCATTTTTTTTCTTTTTTTTTTTTTTGCTCAACATACATCTTCAAATACCCGAGCAAGGCCGGGCACCCATGCTAGTAATCCTTTAAATTCGTTTTTCTTTTGTGTGTATTGATATTCATATTAAAACCACTCTTTTCTATTTATTTAAAAAGAAAATACAATTTTCTTATATATGGTTTGTGGAAATGCATTCACTAGCAAAAGATCTAGCTAATTTGCATATTACCATTCATTTTTAACATTCATTTTAATTAATTCCCTATTAGTTTTTTTCGGTTTTCTTATGGGATAATCATCTTTATTTAACTATTACGTGTAATTATATTCATGCAGATATTCTACATTATATACTTGCATAATATTTGCGTAAAATCTTTACAGTAAACAAAAAATTGTTTCCATATATATTTATGTATACGTATATATTTTTGTTTAATCTATTAGTCTATCTATCTATCTATCTATATATATACTGTTTTAAAAATAATAAAATAAATAAAAAATGTTAAAATACGTCCAAATTAAAAAGGGTGACTAAGTAAATAAAAAAATGAGCTCCGAGGCGGCGCCAATATTAACCCTAGTTATCGCTTGAAAAATAACAACAATAACAATATATATATATATATATATATATATATATATATATATATATATAAAAGTGAAAGTGTCTGTTTGTCTGTGTGTGTGTCTGTGTATTTGTGTGTCTGTGTGTCTGTGTGTGTACATTTCCCTACGCAATAACTGTCAATTTTAAGTATACAGACTCGAAATATGATATACAGTGAACTGAGATTTGGGAAAATCGATGTGATCGGTTTTCGACCTAGAAATTTGGCGATTAAGGGGTCAAAGTTCAAAGATTTGACCTTTCAGAACTCTACCAAACTCCTCCGACAATTTTCGGTCTAAACACTTGAAATTTTAGATATAGGGTCCTTGGACATGGATCTAACTTAATAACCTGATTTGAACCCAAAACAATAAATTTTAAGGGGTCATAATAGGGGTCAAATTTAAAAAAATTGACCTTTTTTGTTGTTTTTTTGTTTTGTTTTGTTTTTTGGGTTTTTTTTTGGGGGGGGTGCTCAGCATACACCTCCAAACACCTGGGTAACGCCGGGCACCCATGCTAGTATATCTATAAAAGTGAACGTGTCTGTGTCTGTGTGTACATTTCCCTACGCAATAACTTTGTTAATTTTTAGTCTACAGACTCGAAATTTGATATACATGGTACTGAGATTTTGGAAAATCTTTGTGATCGGTTTTCCGCCAGATAAGGGTCAAAGTTCAACGATTTGACCTTTGAGAACTCTACCAAACTCCTCCGACAATTTTCGGTCCAAACACTTGAAATTTTAGATACAAGTTCCTTGGACACTGGTCTAACTTAATAACTTGATTTGAGCCCAAAACAATAAACGTAACGGGTCATAATAGGGGTCAAAGTTTAAAAAATAAACAGAGGCGACGGATTTTACCAAGATCAGTATCGTTTTGAAGTTCGACTTTTCAGACGACAAATATCGAAAAATTGGCTAAAAACATTAATATCTTCACCTTTAACTTAATAGTTCTGTCGGAAGTTCCACCGTCTTGATGAAAGTTAATTCCGATGTTTTACGTGGTAAAGTAAAATCCACAAACTTGTTATGCTTGGCCGTCTCTAGTTTATATAATAGTAAATGAACTTTTTCCGGTCCAACCATTGTTTGTAGTTGATACTAAAAAAATCTTTATACCAAGAAAAATAAGCTTCAAATGATTTACCATTCTCAGGTCTGTAGCAGAAATTGTCAGCTGCATTTCATATTTAATCTTGTGGAAATGCGGTAACATTATCGGTGGATGTATTACTTTTTTATGGCTTGAGTAAGCAGCTCTTTCATGTGCTGTTGATTTTTATATTGCTCGCCTCATTAGTTGCTATTGTTGTTGCTGTTGCTTTTTTCTGAGCGTTTCTGTTGTTCAAATAATTATTGTTGATATTTTTTTCCTCTGCACGTAGTCGTCTTTCTTGTTCAATTTGCAGTTTTAATAATTGTTTCAATGTACTTTGTAAGGGGTCAATTTTTGTATGATGGGTAAAATACTGAATTACAGAACTGTAACAAAACCCTGTTCAGAATTATCTGTTTTTAGTATTTTTATAACGACTGGGGAAAAGTATTTCGTTTCCTTTAATAACTTTGCAAACGAACGTTGAACATACAGTTTTAAATTTCTTGGAAAAAATATTTCTTCCAAAAAGAAAGTCTTTTTCATAGACGAGAAAAAATATATATGTCGACAGAAATATTTAATATTTTTTCCAAAGCAAATGTCTTTTCCCATAGAACAGAAAAAAAATGTTCACCGAAAAAGGTCGAAAGCCGTATTTATTTTTATTTTTATTTATTTATTTATTTATTGGTAAGTACAAAAAAAGTTCCTACTTATTTAATGATGCGAGAAAAAAACACGAATAATTCGTATTCTCTTTCTTTTGTATTTACATGTGCGCCCAGATGTGAAAAGAGGCAGATATATATATATATATATATATATATTCTTACTTTCCACGAGTTTGCAATTCAAACTTTTATGTTCATGCACTTATTTGGTTTTCGCGAGCTTCCTTTTTTTCTCCTTTACTTAGTGTTTTCTGAACACTTGCATTGTTCAGCTTTCCGTCGTGAGTTCTTTTGAATGCTGAGGGCATTTAAAATTCCAGTGACCTCTGTGAGTTTGAAAACCAACGTCGCCAGTGTTATAGCCCTGTTAAAGGGTTACAAAGGAAAACAGAACGCCAAAATAAAGTAACAACATGTATTGCAAAGTGTACAATAGATGTGTTGTTCATCGTAGTCGACTGACACCTTACGGCTTATTCTTCTGGTATTATTGAGATCTATCTATCTATCTATTTCTCTCTCTTTACACACACACAGACACACAGACACGCACACACACACACACACACACACACACATATATATATATATATATATATATATATATATATATATATATATATATATATATAATTACGACAAAAATTCATTTGTGCTATTGCTCTATTTCGTATACTGGGCTTCTTTATATCGTTGAAGTTGTTATATAAATATTCATACTAATATTTATATGGACTTTAACTTTACATTATAATATAAGCTGTAATCTGAAAGTATTTCCAATTTTCATTTAATTCATATATATATATATATATATATATATATATATATATATATAGAGAGAGAGAGAGAGAGAGAGAGAGAGAGAGAGAGAGATAGATAGATAGATAGATAGATAGATAGATAGATAGATAGATATAAATACAATATATAATGGTAATTAATTTAAAATAGAATATAACCCTTTTATATAATTTTTGTTGCTTCAAACCAAATAGATATATATTTAATAAATACATAACGATATGGATAGGTTTCCCCATAAAACAAAGATGATAACCTAAAAAACAACAACGACATGAGTTCTTCTAAATGCTTCATTGTCAGCATTGTCATGCTTTTTGTTTCAAAGAAAATTTTTGTTTATTCTGATGAGATTACGAAAGGAAAACTTCAATGTTCACATAAATATATTGGTAGTTCTGCGCAAACAAAACAGGTCTGTAAAAAAATGTAACGAAGTTTTCATGCGTTGAAAGAATTGATTTTTTTAGATAAATAAAACCTTGGAATATGGAATATAGTGAAATTGTCATTTATTTGTATATTCTCTTTGTTATATATAGAGCGTCTAAACAAAAAGGATTGGTAGACACAAAGAATGTAATATAATTGCAAAAGATTGTTCCCCAACTCACACACACACACACACACACACACACATGTATATTAATTTATATAGTTCAAATATGTTGATACAATACTCAAACCAATATTTTTTTAATGCGCAATATAAAGTAAAATATTATAAATAAAATTCATGTCAATATCCAATTAGCTTAAGTGAATTTATGTTTCCGGTCTGTTCGTTTTGTTGCGTTACATATGTGGATTACTATATATATATATATATATATATATATATATATATATATATATATATATATATATATGTGTGTGTGTGTGTGTGTGTGTGTGTGTGTGTGTGTGTGTGTGTGTGGCATCCGTCAGTCGAAACGACTATGGATCAGCGCCGTATTAAGATGTTGCCTGTTTGCATCCTTTTGTGTGAGTGTAGAGACCAATTCTTGATTTGCATAGTCTGCCACAGCCTTGACATACGAAGGTTGTTATGCAATTTGCCGCTTCGTCCGGCTGTTCCGCCTGTACACTCGCTCTTCTCCTAGCTCTCTTTGCAGCATTTTCAACATGGAGGGTCCTCTCGCTGATGATAATCCCCTGGCGTATCATTTTCCTCCAGGCAGTTCTGTCAGCTGCAGAGGCTTCCCATGTATTCCTGTCCACCGAGAGAGCTTTCATGTCACGCTTGCAGACATCCCTGTAGCGAAGGTGGGGTATATATATATATACACTTGTGCCCGATATTATTCATACCCCCCCTTGAAAATTGAGTTTATTAGGTGTAACTTTGTAAGAATTTATTGTTTACGTCCATATTGATACATATTCTTAATAAACCTCTTCTGATCATTTTCGTCATTTTAAAATCTCGGGATACTTGTAATAAAAGAAATATACAGCTATTTATAAAATCTGCAATGTTCAAAAATAATCATACCCCCTTATTTTTTCAGTATTAATCGAGTTTCTGACTGTTTGTTTCCTGTGTTATTCTTATTTTGAATGCTTTTATACAACCTTTGATTAATTTCATTGCGTTTTTTGCATTTTTTCAGAAATTAAAATGATATCAACTGAAAACCAATAAAAGAATAAAAATTATTAGAATGGGGAAGAAAAAAGAGCTTAGTAATGATCTTAGGACAAAAATTGTGAATTCACATAAGGATGGTTTAGGTTACAAGTCAATTTCCAAGAAATTTGAGGTCCCTACAGCAACAGTACAGAGCATCATCAAAAAATTCCAGAGCCACCACACAACAAACAACTTGATTGGTAGAGGAAGGAAAAGGAAACTGTCTGCTAGAGCCACCCGGAATATTGTAAGAAGTGTTAATGTAAATCCAACCACCACTACTAAGGACATTTTAGAAAATCTGGAGTCTTCTGGCATAAAAATATCAAGGCAAACATTGCAAAGGACTCTGCATGAAAATGGTCTGAAAGGAAGAAGACCAAGAAGGACTCCATTGCACACCGGAAAATACCTTGCAGCACGTCTAAAGTTTGCTAGGACCCATGTGAATTCTCCAGAGTCCGTTTTCTCAAGTATTTTGTGGACTGACGAAACAAAAATTGAATTGTTTGGCCATATGGATGCTTCTTACGTTTGGAGGAAGAAAGGAGAAGCTTACAACCCAAAGAACACCATACCCACGGTGAAACATGGTGGTGGTAGCCTAATGTTTTGGGGCTCCTTTTCGGCTAGTGGTCCAGGTAGTTTGGTCAAGATAGATGGAACCATGAAGAAGGAGCAATATTTGGAGATACTCCAGAAAAACATTAGACAGGATGCGGAGAAGCTCCATTTAGGACCAAACTGGGTCCTTCAACAGGATAATAATCCAAAACATACTGCCAAAATAGTCAAGAAATGGTTTGAGGATAATCAAATTAATGTTTTGGAATGGCCTAGCCAGAGTCCCGACCTGAACCCTATCGAAAACCTCTGGCACATATTGAAAACTGAGGTTAAAAAGTGGAAACCTAGAAATTTGAGGGATTTGGAGAACTACTGCATTGAAGAATGGTCAAAAATCAGTGTTGATGCTTGTAAAAACCTTGTTGATAAATATCCAAAACGGTTACAGGCAGTTATTAAGAATAAAGGGCATGCTATTGACTATTAGTAAGAGAGGTATGAATAATTTTGAACTAGTGCCATTATTGTTTTTCTTTGTATAATGTTTCAAACTTGCATAATTTATTTATTTGTTGAGTTTAAATTTAATGCTTATGCTTGATTTATTGTTTGAAATCCCTTTAATATTGTCTACCTTCTGGTTTGAGCAATATTCTTATAGAAATCTCAAAGATCTGAGGGGTATGAATAATATCGGGCACAAGTGTATATATATACGAGGCCTGTCTAAAAAGTATCCGAAATAAGATTTCACATATCTGACGATGCTTGGACCCTAACCCCCTTCAAAGTAGGTCCCTTGTGCTTGCATACACTTAGCCCACTGATCCTTCCACTGCTGAAAACACCTCTGAAAGTCTTCTTTTAGAATGGTTTTCATCTCCACCATCACGTTCCACATTATCTCTTCTCTACTCTCAAATCGGTATCCTTTCTGTGGCGTTTTTAATTTTGGAAACAACCAGAAGTAGCAAGGAGCCATGTCTGGAGAGTAGAGAGATTGGCGAACGACTGGAATTCCGTGATTGGCAAAGAAATGTTGGATCAAATGAGATGAATGTGCGGGGACGTTATCGTCGTGCAGTTGCCAAATTTTCGAAGTCCATATGTCTGGTCTTTTGTGCCGAACTGCGTCACAGAGACTCCGGGGAATATCTTGATTGTACTCCTTTATAACTATCTGCCCTTCCAATGCGTATTCATGATACACAATTCCAGAATATCAAAAAAGACAGTCAGCATCACCTTGATTTTGCTTTGCTCCTGTCACGGTTTTTTGGCCTTGTGAGATTCGGAATGCTTCCATTGCGACGACTGTCCTTTTGTTTATGGGTCGTACCCTTACACCCATGACTCATCTCCAGTTATCACGACTTCTGGTTGTTTCCAAAATTGAAGACGCCATTGAAAGGATCCCGTTTCGAGAGTAGAGAAGAGATAATGCAGAACGCAACGGTGGAGATAAACATCATTCCAAAGGAAGACTTCCAGAGGTGTTCCCCGCAGTGGAAGGATCGGTGGGCTAACTGTGTGCAAGCACAAGGGGCCTATTTTGAAGGGGGTTAAAGTCCAAACCACGTCAGGTAAGTGAAATATTTTTTCTGGCTTAAGGTCGGATACTTTTTTTATATCATAAAGTTAACGAGTGAAAATTTCAAAGTAAAACCATTCGTCCAACATATCGATATCTAATTCGAACTAACCTAATTTTCCGTTTATTTCTTCTACCGTACTATTGGCACAAATATATTTCGTCTCAGATCCTGCTGAAATTTTTTTTTTTTAATTCTTTTTAAAACCTGTAGCGTGTGTACGTTTTCCTTACTCAGCGATTATTTGTAAGTATTAAAGAGGAGTAATCAGGTTATGAGTTTTTGTCTTGCTTCTACAAAAATATTTTTGATGGTTCGATCAACAATTCAGAGTATTTGATGATAATTTTTAATTATTTGTACGTTTGCGATTACTGTCTTTAGATTGTTTTCATGTTAACAAAGTTTTGGTCGCTGTGTTCTCTGGCCTTCTTCGTGTGTCTTTTGTTGTAATCATATTATTATTATTATTATTATTATTATTATTATTATTATTATTATTATTATTATTGGCTCACAAGGAGCTTTTACACAGGTCTTCAGAGATCTTTCCCTGAAAACAGCATGTGGTGTTCCTTGGAAGCTGGGTGACAACAGTTTCCCCAGGTTTCCAGTACTCTCCACCACTTTCGATAACATCTGCAAATAAATTTGCATTATCGCAACAGCTGATTGCCATTGATTTCTCGTTGGCAGCAGCTATTGGTCTTTGCTGAGATTTGAGTGGCAATAAGCCTTCCAACGTCCCAGTTCCCTTCGCACTTATTCAGCTGAGGTCTGGTCAGGTCATCGGTCTTTCCTTCCTCATTGATTCTACTTGGTTATTTGGTCTCGCTCTTTGGGAGGGCAGTGCTATGGCAATGGGGGGTAGGGTTGGGTTAGAGAACTTATAGATATGCGGTTTCAGTGTTTCATGTTTTGCCTTTGCAGCAGTTTGTCTGGCCCCCACTTGTTACCACATTCAAGGGTTTTTCTTAATATTTCAGCTGTTTTCATGATTGTTGTTCGTTGTATTTTTTACAGTCATTACTTTGATTTCAATTTTTCCCATTCTTTTATCAAAGTTTTGGGGGATTGTTCCTAGTGCTCCTACTATTATATTATTTTGATTTTCTTTATCTTCCATGTCTCTTTCAGCTCTCTGTCTAGCTCTGTGTATTTGCTCCGTTTCTCCTTTTCTTTGATATTCACTCTGTGGTCGGCTGGAACAACACAATCTATGATTTGACAGGATTTTTCTTTCTTGTTAATTATTATGACATCCGGTCTTCTTGCTTGGATGGGTTTATCAGTTTGTATGTCCATGTCCCATAGGACTTTGTGATTGTCGTTTTCAAGTACTGTTGCCGGCTTATGTTTGTATTACTTGTCTGTGCGTTAAAGATGCAGTTATTTGCATAATTCCCAGTATATTACCCTTCCCACTTGGTCATGTTTGTTCTTATATTCTTTTTGGGCCAGTTTGCTGCATTCACTTATTATATGGTTTATCGTCTCGTCTCTTTGTCCACAGAGTCTGCATTTGCTGTTTTTTGTGTGTGTTTTGTCGATCTTTGCTTTGATGTGCTTGGTTCTTATCGAGTTGTCTTGTGCTGTAGTTATTAGGGATTCAGTTTCTCGGCTTATGTGTCCTTTTTGCATCCATGTCCAAGTGTTTTCATTATTTTCATCTTTTTTCATTCTAATGAATCTTCCGTGTAGTTGTTTCTCTTTCCACTTTTCTTTTCTTGTCTTATCATTTGTCTCTCTGTTTTCTACTTTATTGATTTTTTTTCCGTGTCTATCGCTGCTATGATTATTCTTTCGGTGTTTTGCATTAAGTATTTTTCTAGTTCTTTTTTGCTGTCATTCACACAGTCTTCTATATTAACCAGTCCCCTCCCGCCGTCTTTCCTTTTTACGTTGAGTTGGTCAACATCGTCCTTCGGATGGTCATGAGTTTCCTGGTCTTCTGATCGAGCTGTCTTAGTTCTTCTTTATTCTACCTTATGAAGAGTACCTTACTAGTGATACTGCCCATGTATTTATGCCTTTTATTAGGTTTCTGCTATATAATTTGGTTTTGAGAAGTTGTTCTCCTGAGGTATTCCTTTTTAATTCTCTCTTTCATTTCTGTTGCTTTGATGGTGTCTGCTTCCCGTACTCCTAGGTATTTATAGGCGTCTTGTTCCCTTAGTGCCCTCATCTCCGTTTAGTTTGGTAGTTCCATGCCTTCTATCGTCTCTAGTTTTCCCTTTCTTATAACTAGTAGTGCGCACTCCAAACTCAATTTGGATATCCTGGCTGAAGATTCTGGTGGTATTTATTAATGTCTCTAGTTCATTTTTGGTCCTTGCGAAGAGTTTCAGGTCGTCCATGTACATCAGGTGGTTCATTTTTTCCTCTGTAGTAGAGAACTTGTATCCGGTTTGGCACTTTCTCAGTATATTGTTCAGGGCCATCATAGCTATGATGAACAGTAATCGTCATCATGGATCTCCCTGGAAAATACCTTTTTGTATGTTAATTTCTGTTATGCGTTGTCCATCAGCTGTCATTTCCAGTCTCCATGTTCTCATAGTATTTTCAATCGCGTTGATAATCCTGATTGGTATTTTATACATTTTTAAGCATTCTATTGTCCATGCTTGAGGGATCCTGTCGTACACCTTTTTGTAGTCGATCCATACCATGACTAAATTCTTTCTTCTTCTTCTTCTTCTTCTTCTTCTTTTTACCTCCTTTAGGATCTTTTGGTCTATATATAGCAGATCATGTGTTCCTCTTTTTCCTTTCTGACATCCTTTCTGTTCCTCGGAGAGAAGTCCTCGGTTATTCAGAGAGTGGTAGATTTGTTCCCTCAGTTGTGTTGTCAGTATTTTCCACTTAGTGGATAAGCATGTGGTAGGCCTATAGTTGCTGGGGGCGGTTCCTTTCTGTGTCCTTCTGTATCAACGTAATTCTGCCTTTTGTCATCCAAGCTGGTACGTTTATTTCCTGTATACATCTTTTCATGTTTTGAGCTAGTCTTTCGTGTAGAGATGTAAATTTTTTGAACAAGTACGCATGTATTCTGTCGTGTCCTGGTTCTCTCAACTTTGCCATTTTTCCTATGGTTTTCTTTATGGTTCCTTTGCTGATTTAATTCACTGTTCCTTCTTCGATTTGTTGTAACCCGTCTTTCATGTTTTTCGGCCATTCGGAATTTCTATTGTAGTCTTGTCGTTCTTCCCATATCTTACTCCAGTAGAGTTTTGTTTCTGTTGGATTTGATCGTTCCGTTTTTGTTTTTCCTCCGTTCACGTTTTGGTAGAATTGGCTTTCATTGTTTTCAAATGTCCTGTTTTGCTTGCATTGTTCAGATTTATATCTATATCGTCTTAATTATTATTATTATTATTATTATTATTATTATTATTATTATTATTATTATTATTTGTACTCACTATGAGTTCTTACATGGACCATTATCAGAGATAGTTCACTGACAACAACCGATTATCTTCGCTGGAGTCTGAGTGACAAGTTTCGCCAGATTTTCAGTACTCCCCATCAGTTTCGATAACCTTTGCAAATAAATTTGCATTGTTGCAACAGTTGTTTGCCATTAATTTTTCACTGGCAATGATTATTAGTCTTCACTGGAATTTGAGTGGCAATAAGTCTCCCCATAATCCAGTCCTCTTTGCACTTATCCAAGAGAGGTCTGGTTAGTGCTTTCTCTCCTCACTATTTCTATCCTCCTTGCCCCTTCTAAACTATGTGGTGCCAGTCGATGCTGATAATACATTTGGGGGGGAGTAAACATAAAATTTTGCGGTTTCGGATTTCTTGGTTCCATGTGGTCTTTATTATTATTATTATTATTATTATTATTATTATTATTATTATTATTATTTTGTTATTGTTAATGTCATTATTATTATTATTTTTATCATTATTATTATCATTATTTTTATTATTATTATTATTATTATTATTATTATTTTGTTATTATTATTATTATTATTATTATTATCATTATTATTATTATTATTATTTTTATTCGATTATTATTATTATTATTATTTTTATTATTATTATTATTATTATTATTATTATTATTATTATTATTTTGTTGTTGTTAATGTTATTATTATGATTTTTATAATTATTATTTTTTATTATCATTATTAATATTTCTATTATTATTTTGTTATTATTTATTATTATTATTATCATTATTATTATTTTGTTGTTAATTTTATTATTATTTTATTTTATTATTATTATTATTATTATTATTATTACTATTATTATTATCATCATTATTTTGTTGTAATTATTATTATTATTTTATTATAATTATGATTATTATTTTGTTGTTATTATTATTTTCTTATTATTATTATCATTTTTGTTGTTATTATTATTAGTAGTAGTAGTATGTTATTAGTATTCTTATTTTTATTATTATTATTATTATTATTATTATTATTTTGTTTTTACTATTATTATAATTATAATTATTATTTTGTTGTTATTTTATTATTATTATTATTATTATTATTATTATTATTATTATTTTGTTGTTATTATTATTTTGTTGTTATTATTATTATTTTGTGATAACTATTATTATTTTTTGTTATTATTATTATTACAGGATGCAAAGAGGAAGAAAAGGAATCTGAGTGCGGCACGTATCGATTACATAAAGACTTCCGACATGGTTCCTCATTCATGGATCTGTGAATGATGAAGGTTGCTAGGAATGTGGTAGGGCATTTAAAGACAAGTATGGCTCAATGGAAACCGGTGCTGACAGCAAACAGAGAGTTGCTGAGGCAGGTTGGCATTACACGTGGAATATTCGAAGGAGATTCGTTATCTCCACTTCTTTTTGCAAGGATAATGATGCCACTGAGCATCCTCTTGAAGAGAGAGAAACTGGGGTATAACTTTGGATCTGGTGGAAGACGCCTCAACCATTTACTGCTTATGGATGATTTGAAGATATTCGGTAGAAATGAAAAGGAAATGAAGAGACTGGTAGAGCTCTTAGGGACATACTTGGAAGACATTGGGATGGAGTTTGGGATTAGTAAATGTGCGGTGCTGGTAATGAAAAGGGGAGTAAAGGTTCATTCGAATGGAATAGTGCTGCCAAATGGAGAAATTATGAAAGAAATAGAAGAGTGAAACTAATTGTGAAGTTGAAACTGTATGGAGAAAACCTAATGAAAGCAATGAATGCATGGGCAGTCAGTGTTTTGAGATACAGTACGGGAATTTTAGAATGGTCTGACAAGGAGTTGCATGGCATGGATATCAAAACAAGAAAAGTTTTAGCAATGTTTGGTATATTTCACATTCGAAGTGGCCTAGCAAGGCTGTATCAAAAGAGCAGGATTAGATTATTTAAGAGGACAGCTTAACACGCATTTATTAAAATTGGACTTGTAGACAATCATGTTGTAATCAGCTGGGAAGCAGTTCCATCATATTTTGTTTAACAGATGAGAAGTTCTAAGAAAGAAACTTTGTTCATGACATTCCATTTGGTTTTAGGCACATAGAGAAAGAAAATTATTATTATTAATTGTGAATTCTAACTTGCAGTTGCTAATTCGATTCTCGGTGAAGGAAATTAAAAGAAATTAACTGTCATGAAGCATCTAAAACGTAGTAAATGCACAACGAGTGCTATCTACTCAAGATGATTCAATAAAGATCAACAAAACAGCACGTGAAGAGAATGCAATGATAAGAATGTTTTGGACATGACAATGAACCAAGATGAAGCAAACAGTTCAAAACATAAGAAGTGTAACTTTTATAACTGAATTTTACAAAGTAGTCTATGCAGAGTTTGATTAAAAGATTCCCAAATTTAACAAAAGACACCTACAGAAGGCTGTAGATTACAGCGACCGAAACGTTGTGCAAGAATCCAAATAATTTTATTTATTTATTTCAATAAAACGTAAAAATTCATTTTTTGGTAACAAAAACAAGTTACTTTCACTTTTATTTTACATCCCTACATGTATTTTTTGAGGGGCCTGGATAAGAAAATAGACGAATGTGTAAACTATTTCTCACCCACTCTACACGTCATTGATCCCGTTCTTTTTAGCATCTCTCACCCCATGCTTATTCTAGCAACTGGTTCAATATAATAAAAATAAAAAATAAAATAAAGGATAAAGCCACCAGCAGCTGACCGACTACTTGGCTTAGTTTCAGTGTTACTAGTAAGATTTTTTTTTAATCTTGCAAATTCAGAGTTCAACCTAATTAAAAAACAAAAAATACAAAAAAATCTTTATAGTGTATGTATCTGTCACGGAATGAAAATGTCATATTCCCAAAATCGTAAAATTGATTAAGTTGTTTTTTGTTTGTTTGTTTGTTTATTTGTTTTTTGTTGTTGTTGTTTTTTTTTAACTAAAAAAAAATTTATGAAGAAGTGAGAATGGAGTGTTGTGATCTGCCATACTTAATGAATAAAGGGAGACAACTTATTTCGGACTACCAAGATTAAAAAATCAGCCTTCTAATGGCTACTGTTTATTATTAAAATCGCCAAAAATCGTTAAAAAAAAAAAAAAAAAGTGATTTTCTATATATTAAAAAAAAAATACTAGATCAATTTTAGGGTTTTTTTTAATATGACATTTTGGTTCCGTGACAGGTACGTACATCATAAAGATTTTTCTGGATTTTTTTTCTGTTATTGTTTTTTTTTTTTTTTTTTTGTTCTTAGGTTGAACCCTGAACTTGCATCAAAAAAATTTTAAATACATAAAAAGCTCAATTTTCTCCTGACACCCATGTATTAACTTTTTCCTTGGTGACCCTAAACGAATGACTATTAAAGTATTTATTTATTACCATAACCAATCGAGGTCATACTGTATCGGAATATGTAAGATTTCCAAGTGTATCTTAGGTAGTGCCTGAATTTTAGCCACACAAACGGACAAAAATACGCCTTTTTATATAATAGATTAGAAAAAAAAATATGGTTTTAGGCCCATAGAGAAAGAAAATTATTATTATTAATTGTGAATTCTAACCTGCGGTTGCTAATTCGATTCTCGGTGAAGGAAATTTAAAAAAAAATAACTGTCATGAAGCATCTAAAACGTAGTAAATGCACAACGAGTGCAATCTACTCAAGATGATTCAATAAAGATCAACAAAACAGCACGTGAAGAGAATGCAATGATAAGAATGTTTTGGACATGACAATGAACCAAGATGAAGCAAACAGTTCAAAACATGTAAATATATGTAAATAATAACATGAAATGAGAGCAGTCTGTGACAGGGGATTACATAAACGATTAAGTCTAAAATTTCTACAAAGTTATCAACTATAACGAAAGGGCCTCGAAAAAGATGGAGAGTAAATTGCCGAAATAAAGAAATGACGAGGACATCAGTCAGGAACATAGAAATGATGTAAATGAGAGCAGTTTATCTCAGTCCTATACTGTTGAGTATACTTCATACTAACATTTACTTTTTTATTAGTGGGTCATCAACAATTAAGACCTACAAGCCACTTGAGGATGAAATTGTCAGGTGGACGATGAAAAACATCATGAGAGGATTCGAAAAAGATGTTTGGAAAGGACAGATTTTGATTATTTAAGAGAATGGCTCAACAAGTATTTGTTAATATAGGACTTGAAGACGATCATGTTGTAGTCAGCTGGGAAGCAATCACATGGTATTTTATTTAACAGATGAGAAGTTTTAGGAAAGAAACTTTATTCATGGCATTCAATTTGGCTTTACGTACACGGAGAAAGGAAATTTCTTTGTTGTGGTTGTACCTCTTAGAAAATGGTGTTTCGATTTCTACATTTCCCTCTAAAGATGTCTGGAAGCAACACACGGATAAGGAGGTAGATCCACAGTAAATCAGGATTTTCCAATCATGTCACTTTAAGAACCAGGAACAAACCAGGGACGTTTAGATTTTGAAAACGAACAGGAAGGGGATGCCCTTTTCTCTTCCCTACAACCTCTCTCCCACAGAAGGGACGTTGCGAGCCTGTCTTTCTTTTATCGTTATTTCCATGGCAAGTGCTCGTCTGAGCTCCAATCTCTGGTCTCCCCTCGCCAATCTTCCATGAAAAACACCCGTCTAGCTGAAACCACTCTTTATCTGTGCCGAAATCAAAACGTAGATTCCATGAACAAAGCTTCTTTCTTAGAAGTGCACGCCTGTGGAACTCTCTTCCATTTGCCTGTTTCCCACCTGACTACAACTTGGATGTCTTCAAGTCCAACATAAACAAATTCCTAATAAACCGCCTCCTTAAGTAAGACACTTTATCAAATCTCCATTACTAACGATTACTATGATATTATCCCACTGATTACTGTACACGCAATAATCCTTATCCCTGAGTGGCTTCCGGGCCTTGATAAGTGGTGACTACCATGTAAAAAAAAAAAAAGGAACAAGAAAGAAGAACAATATACAACAAGGGATTAACATAACAGGAACCCCGAAAGCACAAACAACTATGAAAGAGAATCATGAGCACATCAATGTGAACATATGTGGAGAGTTGGAGAACTAAACAAATTTTACCTGGTCATGTGACACGAATGCCATTAGTGATTGGCCAACAAAATGATTCAGTTGCACAGATTTATTTATACAAACGCTAACATGGATCATACAACTTTCTTGACTTTAAGAGCTACGTTATAAAAAAAATGGGAACGAACAAAGGATCTTTAGATTTTGAAAACAGGCAGAAATGAGAAACGAGAATACTATGCAACAATGGATTAACACAACAGGCTCACCGGATACATGAACAGGAAGTTATGAGAGAGAATCACCAGCATATCAACATGAGTATCTGTGAACAGTGGAGAACGAGAAAAATTAAATTATTCAGTTGAACGATGAAAAACAGCATGAGAGGATTAGAAAAAAGTTGTCATATTTTGATTATTTAAGAGCATGACCTAACTAGTATTTGTAAACATTGGACTTGAAAACGATCATGTTGTAGTCAGCTCTAAAGTCCGTGATTGTCCTACGTCATGATTGCTATTGTTGCTTGTTTGTTTGCATTGTTTGTCCAGCATTGTTTACAATGATTTTGTTGGCATTCATTTCCCCAGTATATTTCTATTAACAATTTTTTTTCCAGAAGGATACAAGTTACTTATGTAGCAAAGTTGGATCATGCAATCAAATGAAAGACTCAGCTAGTTTAGCTATACAGTTTGTATAGCCAAGCCCCCCCCCCCAAAAAAAAAAATTGGTACTCATGCAGAGAGTGCTCCGTGCTGCAATAATAACGTTATTATTTAAAAAGCCATTCTTAACATGGGGAGGGGGAAGGTGTTTAGTACCTATTCTATATTTTAACCTTACAACTGAATAAAAAAAAACATATCATAAACTTTAATTAAACTTGAAAATACTATTTAAAAAAACAGCACGGATCGGTAAGTGCATTAGCACCAAAAAATTAATTATTTGAATAAATAATAAAAAGATTAAATAAAGCTAGTGAGTATTTTGCAGATAATGGTAATTATTTTGCAGATAATGGTAATTATTTACAAGAAACAAAAGTGACATTGTAAAATAAGTTGAAATAATAGTAAAAGTTACATAATGGAAAACTGAGAATTCACGATAACAAAAATAGTTCAAACATTATACAAAAGTTGGGTTTTTTTGCAGACGCAGAAGTGACGTAAAAGGTTCCAGGATGTTTTGATAAAAATTAGGTTGGCAACCACGTCGGGGAGAAAAGTTTCTGGTTGCTGAAAAATTAAGCTTGTACCTACAGGTTTGCTTGGCAAGATTTTGACAGCTTGAGTCATAGAAAAACTAAAATAGGGCGCGACAACCAAGATGTAAAGTCCAGTAAAGTAGATTGCGACTCCAGAAGTCACGGGAACTGTGAAGGCTGAGAATAAAGCTACAATGAATATAACCAGAAGTTGTATCAGTATTACGGTTCGTATGGTAGTCTTTATGCCAGCATCCACACGAGGAGGGAATTAGTGAGAAGAACGAAAGAAACATGAACTGTAAAGAGGTTAGTAGCCCGTTACTAAACAGCCACATTTTATGGAATTGTCATGTTTATTTGCTCTGTTAATTGAAACTGTTTAGTGCATATATTATACGTCACACCCACACACACACACAGGCATTGGTTGGTTGGTTGGTTTTGATTTACGGCATATCAACCCTTTTCAGGTTATTTAAGCCGAATCCAGTGATTTTGAAGAAAATATTTTTAATAGAATTTTTTTTTTTTCAAGTGGGTTTCTATTTAACCCATAGTTGGGACTATAACAGGTACTACCACTCCAGGTCGGAGTGGACCTGGGAGCAATGGCAATTAAAGGGTGGCTCCACACTCCCCAAAGCCCGCAAGCTGGGGCCTCATCCATCAGATATAGTTTAAGGTCATATCCAGGACCCACACGCATTGACTTTATACATACATCCAAGAGACACGTGCTGGTATCTGTGTATACACACCACTATGACTACACAGCACGTATAACCTACATACATAAATATGGCTGAATATACATTTTATGTAACTAGTGGTAATGTGTGGATATAACATACGCTGTTTTGTACTATGTTTAAAGAGACGCATTGGCGTCGGAATATGCACCTATGACGAAAGCACACAACATATAAGATTGTAGAACATGCTGTCGTTTGTAATGTTGATATGGCTATGTAATATGTTCGTATTTTGATAAAAAAAAAAAGCTGAGATGCATATGTAGCACTTACGAGAGTGATGATGTAAAGGTTGTAAACATCCCTAAGTGAAAGAGTTTCTGTGGTACAAACTGAATTCGAACTTGGCACATCCAGATTCTCAGTCCGTATCGTTAATCACTGGTCCACTGTCACCTCCCTGCTGTTGTTTCTGTTTTTTGTTGATCATCATCATCATCATCATCATTGTGTGTGTTTTAGTTTTGATCGGGTTTGTGTGATACTGGGAGGTTGGGCACCAAATTACACTTCTCCCACATATTCAAATCTCTTTCCAGGTCGATCGTATGTACGAGAAGGTGACTGCTCTGCAGTGTTAGTGGGTCGATGGGAGGAACAGTCTCCTCTTAGACGCCACACTTTTGACACACTTTGCCCACCACTCGGTTGATTTGGACCACTGAGCAGCCGACTCAAAGTTGTTTGGTCATTTTGCGGCAGGTTTTGTTTGCCTAAATAGTGGAGCTTTCCCCCATTAACACCATAGGTTTTTCCCGGTCCATTTACGATTGATTAATCACTTGTTTGTCGACTTCTACCATATGCATAAAGTCAGATATCTAATATAGAAGGAAAAATTAGTCGGACTCCACTTTAGACCTCTATAGTATTGTATCCTAAAAACAATATTCTATTTTGTTCAGTAAATTGTTCAGTTTCACATTCTCAGGGCTTATTGAACCGACTACAACAGACATCAGCTAAAGAAGGCGGTTAAAACGTTGTGAACAACCAAAATGAGGACAACAGTCCGAAGCTTATGCATTATGTGGGCTCCATCTAAGGTGCTAGAAAATTACTCATACAAGAGAGTATCCTATATCTTTACAAAGTCACAATTCGCCCATGCATGGAGTATTTTTGCCACATCTGAGCCGGTGCAGCTACCATCAGTCACTCCTAGATAGAGTCCAACAAAAGAATCTCAAATCTAATAGGACTTGCACTATCGACTAGGCTCCAACCTCTGTCCCATCGCCACAATGTTGCATCCTTGTGCCTGTTTTACAATTACTTTAATGAGATGTACTCTGATGAACTCATAGCACTTGTACCCACTCGATGTACATACTCTCGACTAACTGAACAAGCAGTGGGATCTCATCCCTTTACTATTAAAGTCCCTAGATGCCAGAAAGCCTTCTACTCTGATAGTTTCTTCCCTCAGACTGATAGACTTTGGAATCCCCTCCCTGTTTCTTGCTTTCAGAAGTTTAAATGTAATGTGAACAGACATCTCGCTGCTCCACTTCCCACAGTCCACTGTTAAATACAATCCCAAATAGTAGCTCCTTACGTTTCGTGGCGATATGCCTTGTTTGGGATGAAGAAGAGTAAAAAAGAAAAAAATGTAAACGTTTGCGAGCATGACTGTGTTAACCACGCGTTGACCATGTGCACGATTACGTGTAGTGCTAATAAAATTTCCATTAGATGCTGTGGGTTTTTTTTGTTTGTTTGTTTTTTTGCATTGAGTTAGTACGTAACAAACAAACACTGGCCATACAAGTTTCCACTTCAAAACCTCACATTAAAACGTTCCCACGAAATTGTCACATCAATTTTCCTATTATCTTCTGCCGAGTGAAAATGCAATAGTCACAATATCAAGGCTTCTCAAGGTGATGATGAGCTGATGGGCTGTTTACAAACTTGGGTGGGCGGTTAGGCGTGTTACAGAAAAGGAACACAGTGGGTGATTTTGACATTTTTATAAGGATGTAAAAATTCGATAAAGATTATTGTATTGTTTTTTTTTTTTTTTTGTGTGTGTGTGTGTGTTTGTTTACATTGGTGTTCCAAAGCATTTCAGGTGAAAACATTATTGCGTACTTACGTGTTATATTGCAAAATTAATATAAATTCCAAAAATTACGTCAAAATGATCTAGTAGAAAAATAATTACAATTAAAAATAGAAATTTATCAAATTATAAAGTTTTATTGTATGTTTTAATGTGGAAGAACTGTGCAACAAATCCAATATGACGAACAAGGGAGATAACTCTTGACTTAAAATTGTTTAAATTAAGATTAAGAGTCCGCCATCTTTAAACAAGTTGTTTGGGAACGTAATTGTGGATGATATTTTATTTAAAATACTTCTAGCAGATCATCTACTGGATCATTTTTCGAATTTTTTTTTTTTTTTTTTTTTTACTTTTTGGAATTGAAACTAATTTTGCCATGACTCCTAAGTACATAATAATGTTTTCACCTGAAATGCGTTGGTTTAAAAGATTACTAATGTAAACAAGCACGTTTTTGTTTTGTTTTTTAATATTTTCCTTGATTTCAATTTCGTCCGGGTCTCAATTTTTATGTACATATAACATAACAATATCAATTCCGTGATTGCCCTACATAACAACTGTTGCTGCTTCTGCCCCATGCCTAAAAGCACATATCTAATGGAGATTTAGTCTCCATCCGTCTGAAGCCGAAACTATACTACTACTTCTATTAGTACCCAATTCAATTTACTAAAATATTTCAGACTTTTTTTTTTTTACACAGGCATCACCGCATTATCAAGGCCAAGAGGCCACTCAAGGATAAGGGTTAAAGAGTGTACAGTAGAAATTGGACAATATAGTAACCATTAGTAATAATAATTCGGTAAATTTGATAACTTATATCGAACGGCTCATCAAGAACTTATTTACGTTAGACTTGAACACAACCATATTAACTAATGTACTATTTTTCAATGTTCAATTCGGAGGTGGGGGGGATAGTGTTAGTATCTGTTTTGTTGTCATAAGACCATCTTACTAGGCATTCTCTTTTTGGGGATAAAAGTAGGATACCAATATATAACATCTATTCATCTTATCATATTCCCTCGAGCAAATAACAGTTCTTACTGATCAATTACCCAGGAGATTGTGTTTACTGTAATTGTCACATCGTATGAAAATCTATAGATTAGCACATTTTGTTTTGCACATATTTTGCGTAGATGTCATTTCTTATTTATAAAATAATATGAACATTTCAATGTTTTTCTTTCTATACTTGATTTATATTTGTATTATTTGGATGCTTCGGACTACTGTTCTCATCTTGAGTGTTATTTTCACAACGTTTTCGGTCGATATAACCTTCAACATTCTTCAAGTGTATCTTGTCGAACTCGGGAATCTGCACGGAATTTTGAACAGAACCCTTCATTTAATCCAGGGGGTAGTATGCTTTCGTTCTGTAAGCAATGACTGGACAGAAGTCCTAAGTATCAATAATAGTATAGTATAATATATAATATAATATAATCATATACAATATATAATAATATAATGATATATAATAATTCACAATTGTATTTTGAGTGTCGTGCACACTAATGACTGAACCATCAAACTCCAGAAGAATGCAACTTTACAACTGAATATTACTAAGTACTTTATTGATATTAGGCTACAAAAATAATGTCGTTCTTTTATCAGATATACATATATATATATATATATATATATATATATATATATATATATATATATACGTCAAAAAAGGACATTATTTTAGCACCAACCTAATACTTTATCCTCTACACAACGGGTCCTTGCAGATCTTGATACCTTAGTTTGATTATCCATCGATTATCCATTGCAAGACTTTTAAGAATTATAGGATAGATTCCAGTGGTTTTCTGAAACTGAAGGTATCGATAGTCGATTGAACTAGTGGATGGTGTTATTTTGAAATATACATATCATCCACTCTATAATAATGCATATAAATAAATATATGTACGTCTATCCCATAGCACAAAAGTTATTGAATAAAACACATACCTTTATAACCCTCTTGAACGAAACTATTTCAGGTGGTGAAGTAAGAAAGTAAATAGCAAGTCAGACAAGCAGCTCAGACTTACTTTGTGGTCTGACATAATTCGGAGAGAAAATACTCCACTCTATAGTAAAAAGTTAATGTTGAGTGCTTTTTTATTTACATTAGTATATATATATATACTGGGGATCGACACTCATTTTTATATTCATCTCTAAAAAGGTCCAGTTTTATTTACCATACAAGCGTACAATTATTCAAGCCCTGTACATATACATATATATATATATATATATATATATATATATATATATATATATATATATATATATATATATATATGTGTGTGTGTGTGTATATATATATATATATATATATTCTTTACACACACACACATATATATATATATATATATATATATATATATATATATATATATATATATATATATATATATATATATATATTTCTTTTGTTTAAGGGACTAGTGTTTATTCGTCACTGCTGGGGAGCCATGATTTAATATATTGTTTTATTTTTAAATCCTCGAAACAGTATTTCATGGTAAACAACTGATAATTTCTGAAAACTTAGGACTATTGTGAATTTGAGAAAGCAAGTTAATTCAACAATTGTAATATATATATATATACCAGCATATATTAAAATGTTTGACTCAGGTAACTTACATCTAAAATTTCACGTGTTTAGACCCAAAATTGGTGGAGGAGTTTGGTAGAGTCTGCGAAGGTCAACTCCTTCATGTTTGACCTCTTGGCAGCCAAATTTTCGCCCAAAAACTGATTAAAAAGCTTGCTACATGTCTGAATACCCTTTATGTAAATAGTTTAATAGAGACCGCAAAAGTCAAATCTTTTGAAATTTGACCCCTTGGTAACCAAATTTTCGCCCAAAAACAGATTAAAAAGCTTGTCCTATTTCTGAATACCCTTTATGTAAAATTTCAAATGTTTAGACGCGAAATTGACTGAGTAATTTCGTAAAGACTGCGGTCATATTTTTCTTAATTTTTATCCCAATTTTGACCCCTTAATATTTATTGTTTTGGTCTCAAATGAAGTTATTAAGTTAGATCCATGTCCAAGGAAGCTATATTTAAAATTTCAATTGTTTATATCCAAAATTGTCGGAGGAGTTTGGTAGAGTTCTCAACGGTCAAATCGTTGAACTTTTACTCCTTCACAGCCAAATTTCTGGTCGAAAATGAATTAGAAAGACTTTCCAAAATCTCAGTACGCTGTATATCAAATTTCAAGTCTGTAGACTGAAAATTGACAGAGTTATTGTGTAGAGAAATGTACACAAACACACAGACAGACAGATACTTTCACTTTTATAGATATACTAGCATGGGTGCCCGGCGGTACTCGGGTGTTTGGAGGTGTGTGTTGAGCAAAAAAAAAAAAAAAGTGGTCGTAGGAAGGCAGGCTCGAACCCGTTCCGAGAAGGAGGAAAAGAATGGGGAAAAAACGTGACCACTGTCAAACCGGAAGTGACGTAGGTTTAAATTAAGGCTAGTCAATCGATAAGAGGGGATGACTTTTGAAAATATCGTTGAAAAAAGCGACCACTTGCTGTAGAAAAGTGCCCAGTTGAGGATGAAAAAATTAATTTTTTTTAGCCAATTTTTCAATATTTGTTGTCTGAGGGGTTGAGCTTCAAAATGATACTGATCTTGTGAATATCCGTCGGTTCTGTCAAAAGTTTTAGGCAGACATGCAAACATACATACATACATACATACATTTTGGGAGCTCAAATTTTCGACCTAAACCGATTAAAAAGCTTGCCCTCTCTCTGAATATCCTTTATGTGAAATTTCAAATGTTTAGACCAGAAATTGTCTGAGTAATTTGGTAGAGACCGCAGAGGTCAATTTTTTTTAAGCTTTTACCCCTATTATGACCCCTTAAGATTTATTGTTTTGGGCTCAAATGAAGTTATTAAGTTAGATTCTTGTCCAAGGAACCTATATCTAAAATTTCAAGTGTTTATATCCAAAATTGTCGGAGGAGTTTGGTAGAGTTCTCAGAGGTCAAATCGTTGAACTTTGGCCCCTTAACAGGCAAATTTCTGGCCGAAAACCGATTAGAAAGATTTTCCAAAATCTCACTACCCTGTATATCAAATTTCGAATCTGTAGACTGAAAATTGACAGAGTTATTGCATAGGAAAATGTACACACACACACACACACACACACACACACACACACACTTTCACTTTTATATATATATATACTAGCATAGGTGTCCGGCGTTGCCCGGGTATTTGAAGATGTATGTTGAGCACAAAAAAAAAAACGAAAGTGGTCAATTTTTTAAATTTTGACCCCTATTATGACCCCTTAAAATTTATTGTTTTGGGCTCAAATCGAGTTATTAAGTTATATCCATGTCCAATGAACCTATATCTAAAATTTCAAGTGTTTAGACTGAAAATTGTCGGAGGAGTTTGGTAGAGTTCTCAAAGGTCAAATCGTTGAACTTTGACCACTTAATCGCCAAATTTCTGGCCGAAAACTGATCACATCGATTTTCCCAAATATCAGTACCCTGTATATAAAGTTTCGAGTCTGTAGACTAAGAATTGACAGAGTTATTGCATAGGGAAATGTACACACACAGACACACAGATACACAGATACACACAGTAAGACACTTTCACTTTTATAGATATACTAGCATGGGTGCCCGGCGTTGCCCAGGTATTTCGAGATATATGTTGAGCAAAAAAAAAAAAATAAAAGTGGTCAATTTTTTTAACTTTGACCCCTATTATGACCCCTTAAAATGTATTGTTTTGGGCTCAAATCGAGTTATTAAGTTATATCCATGTCCAATGAACCTATATCTAAAATTTCAAGTATTTATATCCAAAATTGTCGGAGGAGTTTGGTAGAGTTCTCAAAGGCCA
>NC_136496.1:70237298-70337298 GCF_053919585.1 Euprymna scolopes
CTACTACTGCAAGCCTTAACTGAACCTCATAACATTTATTATATCTGTATTATTTAGATTAATCAGGCACTTGTTCTCACCTTGAATGTTATTTTCATAACATTTCAGTCGTTAAAACTTCCGATCTTCATTAGGTGTTAAAATCGCCATGTTTTGGCAGGGGAAAAAAATTGATAAAAAAGACCTTGGCCCCCTACCACCACCAACTGAAGCAACCTTGCTCTACGTCCGTATTGAGCACTATTGTATTAACCTCGTTACATTTCACTGGTTACCTACATTTGAAAAATAGCAACCTCAAATTATATATATATATATATATATATATATATATATATATATATATATATATATATATATATATATATATATATATATAATTTGAGGTTGCTATTTTTCAGGGAGGGGTCTCTTTTTTCGCTGATATTTTCAAAAGACATCCCCTCTTTTCGAGATTGTCTAGCCTTAATTAAAACCTACGTCACTCCCAGTTTGACGATGGTCGTAACAGCAATGCTACGGGTTCGAGCCTGCTTTCCTACTACCATAAATATTAATACATATATTTCTTACCTATTTTTGAGATGATGATTTTCACAAAGTTCTTATAATATAAATGGACAATACCTTTTCTTTTGAATAACAACATGAAGACGCAGATACACAAAGATGATGACGTCTTTTATTTCATGACCGGTCCATAATTTCGCTTGAGGAATTCAAAGTTTCTTTACGTGGCTTTTTCTTCTCTAACCTTTTGCTTCCAAGGTTTGACGTCAGCAGCCGTCTCTGACCTCTCTCTCTCGGCTCCCTCTCCCTGACTCTTCTCCTCTTCTCCCAGACTGCATCTAAAACTCTACCTATATTGAGAACTCATCACGTCATCGCATGATTAAACATGTGCTCATAAAGCACGTTGGATGACATGCGTCACATTGCCAAACTTGACATGACCCCGAGTTCAGTAACCTATTTTTCGAGTAATATGTTTACAATTTCAATTGACGATTAAATTCCTTATTTTAATTTTCATTTTTATAACAGAGCAAATTTCATCATTACATTCCCTTTTCAATAACTGATATGTAAGCTAAACAATTGCAATTCCACATTCCTTATTTCAATAACATTCTGTATTTATTTTAACTTATGATGGGAATTTTCAATTCCAAATCTAACTTCGCAAGTTCGAATTCTTGACTATCCTATTTCATATTTACATTTAACTAATTCCCTATTTTTTACTTACATGAAAAGGGGACAGCCCTTTATCATGTAACATATATATATATATATATATATATATATATATATATATATATATATATATATATATATATGTATATACGTACAAATATATATATATATATATATACATATATATAGTAGTGATAATAGCAATAATAATAGTGATAATAATAATGTCATAATAACGCTGATAATTATAATAATAATAATAACAATAACAATGATAATAATAATAATAATAATAATAATAATAATAATAATAATAATAATAGTAAACCTAATCCTCTATATCTTCATGGAAGGGTACTATAATATATAGGGTTTGTGAGGGGGGAAGGAGGGCGCACCCGTGTCTACACCTGTGCATTTGTGTGCACACGTATGCGTGCTTAGCAAATGGACTTAAATATATGTCGGAAATTAAAATGTGTGGAATGTGAAAAAAGTAAAATAAAATGGAGTAAAAGGCCTTACGTAGACAAAAACTAACTTCTAGTGGGGGATGCTAAGCCGTTAGAAAGGGTGTCAGTCGCTGGATTGAACTTATTTCCCCCCCTATTATTTGCATATATTTATGTAGTGAAAATTGTTTGAATAAAATTAATTCATTAGTTAGTTAGTTAGTAGATGGAATTAATAATTTTATAATTTACATAAAAATTAATAATTTTATTATATCATAATTAGGATCATTTAATTCTTTCTAACTCAACAATAAACAACAACATATGCAAATAATAAATAAAATATTTATCAATATTCAAATTTTATTTTTAGCTGCAATATTTTAAGTCTAAAAAAATTCTTATTTTTTACTTTACTAGAATATCTTGTTCTTTACTTTTCCAAGTTGAATTTCTTGTCCTTTACTTTTCCAGGTTTAATAAAATCTTAAGAATATTACTTTTCATGCGCGCATTTTTCCATATAATCCATGATTTTTCCAGGCATTGCTATTGTATTAATATATAAATTTATAATATTTATTAATGATTGTCAAAAAAAAAATTAGCTCTCAAACACACATTTATGCAATATTTATCATTCAATCACAGTAGTTCCGAGCCAGGGTCTCTACCGAGACTGCGGTTCATGAATTCGTGATCTGTATAGAGCGTAAACTAACAAAAAAGAAGATGGCAGTCGGTGTCTTTTTAGATATCGTTGGAGCTTTTGACAACATACCCTTCAGTAGTATGTTCAAGTCGCTACGAGAACTCAATGTGCCACCAGTACTCATCCGATGGATTGAGTATATGGTGAGGCACAGAACAGTTCAAGTAGAACTACTGAGGGCAACTGTTAAAAGGGGAGTAGTGAAATGAAACCCCCAAAGTGGGGTTTTATCACCTTTACTATGGAACTGTATGCTGAATCCTCTTTTAAAGGAGTTTAAAAATAGGAATATTTATGCCCAGGCTGATGCTGATGACATCGCAGTGCTGGTCGTGGGTTCAAAAACATCATTGGTCAGACGCATTGACAAAATGGGACTACATTTTTCATCAAATGTGATAACGAAAAATTTGAGTTCATTCAAAGAATATGTATATCATAGAATTCACTAATATTTTTAATCGATAAATTCACCATTTTTTGCTATAAAATCATAAGGAGAGTTAAAAAAAATTAATTATTAAAAAAAAGTTCGGTTTTTTAATTATAAAAAAAAACGATACACGGGATTGAACCTAAAATCTTTTCACCAACCCCCGGTACTCTAACCGTTACGCTAACATGTCATATTGGTAAAATCGCTGTAAAAATTATTTATATACAAAAAAAGTTATGCAAAATAAAAAAAAAAGCGTTAGTCACTTTTGTACTTACTCTCCTGTTTGTGAACCCACATATTTTGTTGTAATTTTTTTTCTACTGAACCAATTTTCGAAATTTTTTTTTTCAAAATGTAGCTAATGATGAGTTCTATCCAACTATATAACCTGTTTGAAATTTGGTTGCGAACAGAATTAGTGGTGGGGGTTTGAATGTGTCTCGATTCATTCAATTTCGGACTTAAGCATATATTCAACCACTACCGTGGTTGAATGATATATATATATATATATATATATATATATATATATATATATATATAACGTATGTTATATATATATATATATATATATATATATATATATATATATATATATATATATATATATATATAATGCATATCTTATTTTTCTTTTAATAATATTATTGGAATTCTTTCCCCTTTTCCTTGTACCTATTTGTGAATTATTCCACGGATTTCTGCCTTTTGAATTATTTTGGACCATCTTCCAATTACAGAATTCCCTTGGATTTTACTCGTGCAAATGGAAATTTAACTAACTTTCTTGGATTTGCATTTTTGGATTTTATCGTCATTGGATACTTTACCTTTCACCAGACTATCCATTCACATGAAATCACTTTTTTTTTTCACCCTATTCCCTCTGCTTCACTTTTTGTTATCAAGTAAGATCTTTGACTTACTTGTAGTTTCATCAAATACTTTTGCAAGCAAAATCCGATCCCGCATTTTTCTAAATCATACCCTCTGATGGGAGGGAAAGTATTTCTTTGAAACTCCACGGATTAAGGACTATCCACTTATTTAATGTTTCCTTTTAAAATTAAATATGTTTTTAACTCTTTTTCAAAGTGTTTTTTAACATGTTTTATTAACTATTTGCTCTTATTATAAGCTCTATCTCTTATTTGGTTTTATCGAGCTTTTACATCTGGTTGAGATTACTGTATAAATATTAATTTTTTAATATTTATAATATACTTTAGTTTTACCATCTTGGATCATTTTGGTAAATTTAATTGTAATTTTTATTTTATATATATATATATATATATATATATATATATATAATATAAAGCTGAACGCGTGTGTGTGTGTGTGTGTGTGTGTGTGTGTGTGTGTGTGTGTGTGTGTGTGTGGTCGAATAGGCTCCTATATGGTTGTCTATTACTGTAGGCGAATAGGCTCCTATATGGTTGACTATTTTAAAAAACTGATTACATATAATGATAGAAGATGTATCGAGGATCAGGAAGGGTATGTTTGATCTGGCAGAACGGTGGTTCACAAAAATTGTGCGGTCTGCGTTCGCGCCTGGTCCATAAAGTATGGAAATAAAAAATGAAAAAAAAAACGTTTACAAGTGTTTTTGATATAGATGCACATAAGAATTCTTTGATAAGTATGTTTCAACTTATATAGGGATGGTATAATAAAATTGTGGGGTCTGCATTCGCGCCTGTACTCCATAGAAATATGACACAAACTTTTACAAAGACTTTTCATATCTATTTGCGTAAGTATACTTTGATAATTATGTTTCAGTTTGAAGAAATATGGTATAATAAAATTATGGGGTGTTCGATCGCGCCTGACCTCCATAGAATGTAAAGTTTAACAAGGTTTTTTTAAAAAGGGTGAGGGCCCACAATAATACCTTTAATCTTAATTCACGTTAGCTTTTATTTATTTTTTGGAGTTGAATCATATTGTGTCGAATAAATTCACCTCATAAATTCACGTTCTTATTAAAATGAAAGCAAAAAAAAAGTCGGAACTTTAGACAATTCTCAATACAAATTTTGCATAACTCTGTTTTTTTCCTTCTCCACTTGCACATGGCACTCTTTCGAAAATAGATAAATAGATAAATAATAACAAATAAGAACGTTATTTATTATCGTGCCAAAAGAAGGAAAAAATGCTGCTCACGTGATTATGTGTCTTTTTAAAAACATTTACATAACCTTTTTATTTTTAAAACAGCTTTTTTTTTGTCAGTGTACTAGAAGGAATTCAGTGGATTGCAACCCTTTCTGCGTGTTCTTTACATTACAATAATACAACCCTAAATCCGACGGCGCAATATTACACTGTTCAATACTTTAAAACTGAAACAAAGCTGTTCTGCTTGAAAAGAGCGCCATTTTCTTCTTATTCATATTTATATCGATTCTTTCCTTTAAAAAACTAAAGTAATTACGTGTTTCTACCATAAAAGTAACTTTTATTGACTATGGTAACATTTATTTCTTGTCTATTTGTATTATTATATATATAACATTTTCTCTTTGTAAGGAAACATCATTTTGTTGGTCACTCTTGGCTACGAATGGAAACAAAGTTGATATAAAAAAATATATTTTCGCAAAAATTATCTTTACTTTCATCATATTTTGCTTAGGGTAAAAAATTTTTTACGGCCTCCTCCTTTTCATAACCTATCACAGTCCATTTCTGTAGGCTGTTTTTGAACCCGGTCAACGACGGGTACTTCTGCTAGTATATATATATATATATATATATATATATATATATATATATATATATATATATATATATATATATATAAAGCTGAACGTCTGTGTGTGTATCTGGTCACGAATAGCCTCCTATATGGTTGACTATTATAGAAAACTGATCACATATAATGGTAGAAGATGTATCGAGACACAGGAATGGGTATGTTTGATCTGGCATAATTATGATTCATTAAAATTGTGGGGTCTGCGTACGCGCCTGGTCCACAAAGTATGGAAATAAAAAATGAAAAGAAAAAACGTTTACAAGTGTTTTTGGTATAGATGTAAATAATAATACTTTGATAAGTATGTTTTAACTTAAATAGGGATGGTATAATAAAACTGGGGGGTCTGTGTTCGCACCTGGCCTCCATAGAATGGAAATAGGCACAAACTTTAATAAAGACTTTTCATATCTATCTGCGTAAGTATACTTTGATAATTATGTTTCAGTTTGAAGAAATATGGTATAATAAAATTATGGGGTGTTCGTTCGCGCCTGACCTCCATAGAATGGAAATATGTCACAAAGTTTAACAAGGTTTTTTAATATAAATCCACAGAATATTGTGATAAGTGTTTCAGTGTGAACTGGTATGGTATAATAAATTATGGTGTTTATCTATTTTATTTTTACTTTTATCATATTTTGCTTTGGTTTTGATACCCCCAAATTCGAAGCTATCTCTTTACAACCCTTCCTTTTCATAACCTACCATCTATATATATAAAAGCGAAAATGTATGTGTGTATGTATGTCGGCTTTTCCTCTATGTCCACGAAAGGCTTCTTTCAAAGAAGCGCTTGCTCGCTTCACAACTTTTTAAAACTTTTTATATTATCTATAAATTGTAATATCTATGAATTATCCACGGAGCTCGCCTCTCTATTTAATTTTATTGACTTTCAAACCTTAATTATTCCACATTTCCCGCATCGGCACGTGTTACATTCGGTTTTCAGTATAAAAAAAGCGAACCTCGACTCTAATCACAGGCCCAGAGCCACACTTGCCCGCGCGCCCTCCGGGGCCCGGGTGACATGATCAAAGTGTAGTATCTGTTCCGACAGATGCTGCAAGCTATGACTAGCTAGGACTAGCTATGACTAGCAAAGACCAGATGTGGGGGGCAACCCCACATGCTTGACCTTTAACCAGCTCCCATTTCCCTCCTCTCGGGAGCTGGTCCCCATTTTCCCTTCCCCTTCCCTTGACTCCTCACATTAAAAATTGGCCTTGTGCCTAATTTGCTCGGTGGGGGAGCAAATAAATACAACAGGCCCAGAGCCACTTGCCCGAGCGCCCTCCGGGGCCCGGGTGACATGATCAAAGTGTAGTATCTGTTCCGACAGATACTGCAAGCTATGACTAGCTAGGACTAGCTAAGACTAGCAAAGACCAGATGTGGGGGCAACCCCACATGCTTGACCCTTAACCAGCTCCCATTTCCCTCCTCTCGGGAGCTGGTCCCCTTTTTCCCTTCCCCCTCCCTGGACTCCTCACATTAAAAATCGGCCTTGTGCCTAATTTGCTCGGTGGGGGAGCAAATAAATACAACAGGCCCAGAGCCAGTTTGGTCAATGTCGACTTCGTCATATCAGACTGTAGCTTTCATTTTGAGACGAGGGAGCGGGTTTTTAAAAACAAACAAACCCATTTATTCAAATCTGTCCCACACAAAATAACTGCTGAATACCTATCGCCGTCACGTCAATCAAAAACGCGCACCTGTTTTTTTAAAACACTTTACTATTTTCCAACTGCGCGTCGTCAACGCTTCGGGTTTTTTTTTACATACCCCGAAAAACACCCGGGCAATGCCGGGTACCCCTCGCTAGTCTATATATATAAAAGCGAAAATGTGTGTATGTTTGTTTGTATGTATGTATGTTTGTGTGTCTGTAAAAACTTTCGACAGACACAACAAAAATTCACAAACTTTGTCTCATATGAAAGCCCCACGTTCCGGACGACAAATATCGAAAAATTGGCCCAAAGTGACCATCAGAAGTGCGTCAACTGATCGATTTTCTGCAGGGGGGGGCCAAAAAAGTGACATTTTAATGTTAAACATTACATATTTTTAAATCAATTTATAACTGCCCCAACATATCCTCGCAAATTAAATTCCCTTAATCTGTTCTTGACAGTAGAAAGAGAGCACTTTTTAACAAGATTGCACTGTTGTTGGATTTGGGGAGCCATTTCAAATCTATTCCTTAGGCTGCGGATCTTCATAGCATTGTCTTCCCTATTAGAAGTAACTCTAGTACGACCAGATTTAGGGAAATCACAAACACTGTTTTGGTGCTTTAGCACAGTCTTTTGTACTATTTTCTCATCACATTTAAATCTGCGACCGATTTCTCAATTAGATAAACCAGGTGAAGATTAATGAGCTCCTGACGATCACAAAGAGAAAGTCGTGGCATATGGACTAAATGTTACATTGTATAACCTGGAATAAGAACAATTACGATTAAAGATGATTTGTTGCCTGTTGGTGGATATTTTAAACTGATTTAGGGGCGATAATTTAAGCTGGTTTTAAGTGAATTTGTTTCTGCAGACTTTCTTTTTGCCTCCTTAATTTGAAGTTATTTTTTTAAATTGACACGAACACTAGAATATTTCAATTAAAAGTCAAATATGAACAGGTAAAATTATAGAGGAATAAAAGGCGAATCAAGCGCAGTATAGGTTGTTTAAACAGTTACATTAAATTTAGCTTAAATTTACAGTTTTTGAAAACATTACTAGTGTGGACTTTCTTTTTGCCCGCACTGTATATATATATATATATTCATCCACATACAATACTGTTTTACTGTATCACAGCTCATCAGTGCGACCAGACAGGCAACTATCTCAAGCCAGGATCGAAACTCGACTGCCTAAACGACAGTTGGAGCTTCTAACCGTTCCACTATTTGGCTGCTGCTAGTACAGTTAGTGTCCAAATGCCTTAGCTCGGTTTGTGTACACAAAGAGCATCGCTTAATACGCTAATGGCAGTTTGTATATCACTTCATAATATGCTTAACCCAAGATAGGAAGCATTAGAAAATCCACTGTTTAAGAAGCACTTGATATTCAGAATTTAAACTTCTGAATATCAAGTGCTTCTTAAACAGTGGATTTCCTAATATTATTTGACCCATACTTATAACTGGGACTTCACACTGCCATCAGACATTTAAATCTCATTCACATTCAATCTCTAACCTCTGATGGCGTGCCAGGCTTTACCACCAGAATAACACGAAGGAAGAAAAAAATACTGTCTGGATTTCCTGACAAAGCATCTTTTACGATTTGAAAATTGGAATTTAATTTTAATAAATGCAGTAGAGTCCAGGATATGGTGACTCTAGGATACAATTTTTTCAGGTTACAATGTGGAATACAATGTTTTTGCGGTCCCTCGTTATGGTGTTATTTATAGTGTTATCTGATTATAGTTGTGCAAGCCTGTTCTAGTCTCACACAAAGCACGCGTTCACATCTCAAGCCACTTTTCTTGTCATACACATACGCGCACACAAACATACGCGCGCATGTACACACACGTACATATATTCACGTTCATGTACATGTACTCACATTCATGTGCATACACACACACGCTAAAGTACACACATGTACGCACACATACACGCACACATACGCACACATGGGCAACGTCACTTCCCATTAAAGGAGATCCACACATGCACAAAAGACCACCAGAAAAAACTACAAAAGCAAGAGACCTAAGCTTTTTCCTCCTTTTCGATTCGGCTCGTGACTTGAGTGGTCGACGGACCAACCGCTCCCTTCGGGGGGGGGGGGGCGCATCCGCACGCTTCACGTCCCCTGCTACTATGTGTGAGGCAAGAGCCAACAGACAGTACGTACACCTTACACACTTTCTCTCTCCATGGCCTGGATTGACTTTCTCACTCTCTCTCTCTACAACAATAGACTTTCCCTCTCACCAGTTAACAGCAAAAGACGCACGCCAAACTAAACACGTGCTGTACCCTTTTTCTTTCATTTGTTTCTTCATGAAATAAATTCTAGTTCGTTTATTTCAATTTAACACGTTGTTCGTTTCTTCCTCAATTCAATTTATTTTTCCTTTTGTACGACTGGGGGATATATATAATATACCACCAGTCCGCTACATATACATGTGTATTATATACTGCACTGTATTTTGTTACTAATATTTAATGCCAGGATTCTACTGTAAATATGTTTGTTAAATAAAAAAATTTGCACTTGCCTGGTCTTTTCAACCGTTATATATATATATATATATATATATATATATATATATATATATATATATATATATATATATATATATATAAGTGAAAGTGTCTGTCTGTCTGTCTGTGTGTCCGTGTGTGTGCATTTCCCTACGCAATAACTCTGTCAATTTTTAGTCTACAGACTAGAAATTTGATATACAGGTTACTGAGATTTGGGAAAATCGATGCGATCGGTTTCCGGCCAGAAATTTGGCGATTATGCGGTCAAAATTCAATGATTTGACCTTTGAGAACTCTACCAAACTCCTCCGACAATTTTGGGTCTACACAGTTGAAATTTTAGATATAGGTTCCTTGGACATGGATCTAACATAATAACTTGATTGGAGCTCAAAACAATAAATTTTCATGAGTCAAAAAAGTGGTCAAAGTTACAAAAAAATTGACCTCTGTGCTCTCTTCAAAATTACTCAGACAATTTCTGATCTAAATATTTGAAATTTTACATAAAGGGTATTCAGAGATAGGGCAAGCCTTTTCATCGGTTTTGGGTCGAAAATTTTTAGTTACCAATATATAAATGTATGTATGTATGTATGTTTGCATGTATGTATGTATGTTTGCATGTATGTATGTATGTTTGCATGTCTGCCTAAAACTTTCAATAGAGGCGACGGATTTTACCAAGATCAGTATCGTTTTAAAGTTCGACCTTTCATACGACAAATATCGAAAAATTGGCTAAAAACATTAATATCTTCCCCTTCAACTAGGCACTTTTCTACAGGGGGTCACTTTTTTCGCCGATATTTTTTAAAGTAATCCTCTCCTTTAGATTGTCTAGCCTTAATTTAAAAAAATGTCGCTTTCGGTTTGGCGATGATCGTAACAGCATAGACGTACGTTAAGTTTTTAACCTGTTCTTTTCCTCCTTCGCTGTACAGGTTCAAGCCTGCCTTCCTACTACCACATTTTTTTTTTTTTTGTTCAACAGACATATCCAAACACCCGGGCAACGCCGGGCTGAAATTCTAGTCTACCTATATAGCTATAAAAGTGAACGTGTGTGTGTGTGTCTGTGTGTGTGTGTCTGTGTGTGTCTGTGTGTGTGTGTGTGTGCGTGTGTGTGTGTGTGTGTGTGTGTGTACATTTTCCTTCACAATAACTCTGTCAATTTTTAGTCTACGGACTCGAAACTTTATATACAGGGTACTGAGATTTGGGAAAATCTATGTGATCGGTTTTCGGCCAGAAATTTGCCTGTTAAAGGGTCAAAATTGAACGATTTGACCTTTGAGAACTCTACCAAACTCCTCCCACAATTTTGTGTCTAAACACTTGAAATTTTAGATATAGGTTCCTTGGACATAGATCTAACATAATAACTTGATTTGAACCCAAAACAATAAATGTTAAGGGGTTATAATAGAGGTCAAAGTTAAAAAAATTGACCGTTTTTGTTTTTGTTTTTTCTCAGTATACACCTCCAAACACCCAGGCACCCATGGTAGTATATATATAAAAGTGAACGTGTGTGTATGTGTGTGTGTACGTACATTTCCCTACGCAATAACTCTGCCAATTTTTAGTCTACAGACTCGAAATTTGATATACCGGGTACTGAGATTTGGGAAAATCTATGTGATCGATGTTCGGACAGAAATTCCGCTGTTAAGGGGACAAAATTCAACGATTTGACCTTTGAGAACTCTACCAAACTCCTCCGACAATTTTGGGTCTAAACACTTGGAATTTTAGATATAGGTTCCTTGGACATGGATCTAACATAATAACTTGATTGGAGCCCAAAACAATAAATGTTAAGGGGTCTTAATGAGGGTCAAAGTTAAAAAAATTGACCCGTTTTTTTTTTTGTTTTTTTTTGCTCAGCATATACCTCCAAACCCCGGTCAACGCCGTGCACCCATGCTTGTATATATATATATATATATATATATATATATATATATATATATATATATATATATACATATATATATATATATATATATATATATATATATGCACCCATGCTTGTGTGTATATATATATATATATATATACATATATATATATATATATATATATATATATATATATATATATGCACCCATGCTTGTGTATGTATATATATATATATATATATATGAATGAATATGAAAGTTCCTGTCTGTCTGTTTATATTTCCCTACACAATATCTCTGTCAATTTTTAGTCTACAGACTCCAAATTTGATATACAGGGTATTGAGATTCGGAAAAATCTTTGTAATCGCTTTTCGGCCAGAAATTTTGCCGTTAAGGGGTCAAAGTTCAACGATTTGACCTTTCAGAACTCTACCAAACTACTCCGACAGTTTTGGGTCTAAACATCTGAAATTTTAGATGTAGGTTCTCTGGACATGGATCTAATTTAATAACTTAATTTGAGCCCAAAAACAATAAATGTTAAGGGTCATAGTAGAGGTCAAATTTTTAAAAATTTACCACTTTTTATTTATTTATTTTTTTGCTCAACATAAACTTCCAAACACCCAGGCTAGTATATATATATATATATATGTGTGTGTGTGTGTGTGTGTGTGTGTGTGTGTGTGTGTGTGTGTGTGTGTGTGCAATGCTTGATTTACTTTAAATATACTTACAATACATATGAATATCAAAATTTACATTCATAAAATGGTTTAATAATAAGAAACAATTATATGGTAAATTTGTTTATTTGTAATAGAGTTCTGAACGGCAACATATGTTTGCATGTGCATGAATGTTTTTTTTTTTATTATTATTACAGGACGTCATGCCGTGATTGAACTAACATAATTATTTGAGTGCATCCCTTTTCATTCAATGCAGACAAAACGTAAAAGAAAGGCAGAAAAAAAGAGAATAAGCTGAATTAAAAGAGACAGAAAGAGGGCAGCTTCTGAAAACTAGTAAATTTTTATGTTCGCTCGTATTGCGTCATTATTTTTATATATATTTCAAGTAAATATTAACAATTATTTTTATACCTGTAGACACTCGTGTTTTATGATTACGTAATCATCATCGTAGGAAGTGATGGTCAGTACTGATCGGGAGATTCAAAACCAGTTACAAAGTCACCTTTGACTTTAAGGCTAGTATCTTCTCTCTAGACTTGCTAGACAAGAATTAAAGGAAATCAAGTGCCTGTAAATGCCAAATCGGCAAGAATATACAGTAAACCAGTGAGCATTCATTAGAATATTCAATGACCGGAAGTTGGAATGTTGCATGTATTAGGCTGAAAAGAAAATTCTTGCGGAATTTTTAACTTTGATTTCAAATGACGTATTTTCAAATAAGTTTTCGTTATAATAACTTTACTCTATATATCATTTTAAAGAATGTCTAATCGCTTAAATTACAATCGTTTTAAAACAATTATGTCTTCTTTTCAGAAAAAAAAAACAAATTTGCACAATTTTCTTATTTCAATTCAAGTTAGGCCGAAAAGCTGCTGAAACAGTTAGCAATATCAACAAAGCGTTTGGTCCAGGTACCAGTACTGAATGCACAGCATAATGGTGGTTTAAGAAATTTTGTGGCAGCGATGGGAGTCATGAAGGTGATGAGCATAGTTATCAGCCATTGGACATTAACAACAATCAATTAAGAGCCTTAGTCGAAGCCAATCCACGCACAACGGTTCGAAAACTTGCTTCTGAATTAGATGTAATGTATACAATGATTTCCAACCACTTGAGAATGATTAGAAAGACAAAAAAAACTTGATAAATGGGTGCCTCACGAATTGAATGACAACCAAAAGAAGTGCAATATGAAGTGTCATCTTCCCTTTTTTTACGCAACACGAACGACCTGTTTTTTGACTGGGTTGTGACTTGCAATGAAAAGTGAGTTCTTTATGACAATTGGCAATACTGAACTCAGTGGTAAGTCGTACCAAAAGAAGGGCATATTAACTTTTTAGAGGTCTGTGACCAGTCTCATCCATTACAGATGTTTTTAAAGTGGGCAAAACCATTATGGTAAAGAAGTACTGTCAACAAATGCATCAGAAACTTCGACAACAACACCCAGCATTAGTCAACAGAAAAGGCATAATTCTCCTCCACGACAATGCCTGACCGCATGTTGCTAAACCAACCCTGCAGAGATTGAACGAATTGAGCTACAAAACTCTGCCTCATCCACCATACTCTCTCCAGCCCTCTCAGCTACTGACTACCACATTTTCAAGCATCTCGACAACTTTCTGCGCAAGAAATGCTAAAAAACCTAAGCAATATCAAAAAAGTCCTTCAGCGACTTCATCGCCACCAGAATGCAAGATTTTTGTGTTACTGGTATAAATACATTGGTTTTTGCATTGCCAAAAGTGCATTGATTCTGATAGTGCTTATTTCGAGCAGCAAATTTTTGTTTGAGCTGAGATATGTTCATCTGAATTTAAAAGTTAAAAATAGCAAGAACTTTCTTGTCATAATGTGTGTGTGTGTGTGTGCGTGCGTGCGTGCGTGCGTGCGTGTGTGTGTGTGTGTGTGTGTGTGTGTGTGTGTGTGTGTGTGTGTGTGTGTGTGTGTGTGTGTGTGTAATTTAGATTTATAGTCAGTGTGACACAACCGGCACCAGCTGAGACCCATTTGTTTGCTTTTTAATGAATTTAACTGAAAATTAAAAACATTCCTTTTATAAAAAAAAAAAAAGTGCTGTCTTGTTCTGTATACAAAAAGAAGTAATTTTTCTCCAGTGAGAAATAAAAAATTGAATTGGATTATTTTGACACTATAGATTAACCAGACCGAAATTAAAATCCAAACTTAGACATATTACAGTAGTAGTATCGTTTTGATCTCCCTATGACATCTATAGTATAAATCTCACCTGTCTGTTTAAATGTATGTACGTATGTATGTATGTATGTATGTATGTATGTCAGGTCATGTCATATGTTACTGGTACCATGTAACTCAGTACTACCTGCCTCATGGTCGGGTCACCAGCAACTAAACTGGTTCCCCCACCAGACTTGTTTGGTGAGGAGGGTGGCTAGTCTCCCTGAAAGATTAAAAACAAGACCTTCCAAAGGGCGAATGAACCCTTTTTCGGGGTCAATGGCCAACTAGCACCCTGTGTGTTTGTGTGTATGTATGTGTGTGTTGGGGTGTAGAGGGCTTCCGTAAGCCATGGTGAAGGCAACCTTTCTAGGAGAAGCAAATCTCTGATTTAAAAAAAACATAAAGCGGGAGACCAGTACCCGCATTAAGCTGGTCTGCAGTCTAACTTGTTGCTGGCTATCTTGCTCTTGCTTGTTGCTGGATCTCAACATTTTGAATCGAGAGAGAGACTTAGCTGTCGTACAAAGCTAAGACTCTGTAACATCATCTTTGTATAGATACTCCCTCAGGCATTTGTCTGTTAAAATGGTCCTGTGGTGATAGCAGTCACTTTTGGGCTCATGGACTTTAAGTGTCTGAGGGAGTGGCACTCGTCTGACAAGACGTTGCAATCATCATGTATGTATGTATGTATGTATGTATGTATGCATGTATGTATTATGTATGTCTATCTAAAATGTTTGACAGAGGCGACAAATTTTTACAAGATCGATATCGTTTTGAAGTCAACCCTTCAGACGACCAATATCGAAAAATTGGCCAAAAACATTTATTCCTTCATCCTCAACTTGGCACTTTTCTACAAGGAGGAGTCGATTTTTCGTGAGCCATTTTTTCAAGTCATCATATCGGTTGGATTGACTTTGTCTAATTTTAACATTCCGAACATCCGGTCGCATCATGGAGTAGCGGTAAGATGTCAGAACTGCTTTCACTTTCTTTTCCATCTTCGCATCATGGGTTCGAGCCTACCTGCCTGCCTACTACCACTTTTTTTTTTTTTTTGCTCAACATAACAATGGTATAATAATTCCATCCACTCAGCTTGCGAGGCAAAAAGAAGAATAAATGAAAACATAGAGAAAGGCATGTGGTTTTAATATATAGTGCGTTGCTATTTTGCTTTACGGCATATCAACCTATTTGGAGATATTTAATGCGGTATTCAATCATTTTGGCAAGTTTTTATTTGATAAGATTTTTTAAATATTTTAAGCCTGTATTTATAAAAATGTGCTTTGATTAGTATTACAAGTTTTATAAGATTTTATTATTCTTCAACCTTTTCCACCGTGTGCCCCTTTTATTTCCGGTAATTTAATGAGCATATTCGGTAGTCTCGCAAATTCTAATATGCAAGGGAGGTAACTAATGGCAACACTAAAGATTCCTACGATATCCAAGTTTAAAGTCGCCTTAGAAAAACATTAAAGTGATAAACGCACACGTCTTCCGTTTTGTTTTGTTTAGTTTCGTTTTACGAATAAATTTGATATAATTTGATTAAAAAGAAGCTAGGTTATAATTAAAAACATTCACATTGATATGAACAATCCAAACCAAACTACAAAAAAGAGAGAAAGGAAAAAAAACGAATGAAAACTTTCAATCTCGGAATGTAAGGCAAATAAACAAAACAATAATACCACACGTGTCGATGGGAAATATGTTAGTTGTTGTTGTTGTTGTTGTTGTTGAATTTAATTTTTTTTTTTTTTTAACTTTGAGGTTGAGACAAAAGGCCATCAACAATTATTTTTAAGTAAATCTTTTATTCATAAAAACACATTTTAAAAGGAAGCTAATTATATTGATTATATTCACAATAAACAACAAAATTGACTTCAGAGAAGAACCGACAGATAACGGTTAGTCAAATACAAAAGATGAAAGTGGGAACGTGCGGTGATTGAATTGCAAAAAGATTCCTATGAACGTTAAAATGCAAATTGTTATGACTGCTTACAATCTTTCTTTCTCCACTTCATTGGAAGTTGCTTTCCTCCTAACTTCCCAAAGCAACAACAGTATTTTCTGCCAAGTGAAATTTTTCCGAGTTCCAAAAAGTAACACTTATTCGTGAAAGTAATAAGCCAGCGTGGTTGGAAACTCTTTTAAAACGAGGGAACAAACAGTCAAAACTCTTGAGACTTTACCAGCCGCACTCGCACAAAGGAACCCAAAATTCTACTCAACACACTAATCGGCCTTTAACTGGAACGGCAAGGTAAAAGGATTCAGTGACCCACATACCAGCTTTATTTCACGCACATTAACACGTGCACTACAAGATTAGAAGTAAGGCACATACATGCACAATGTCGTGCTGCTAAATACTCAAATGCATACATATTCATACAATGAACATTTTGATTATGAACATTTACTAACATTAAATAACTTGTATATTCTTATTTCTTATATAAAAATGTTTTCTTATAAACTATTGTATTCTTCATTTTTTTATTCATGAAACTCTGTTACTTGGTGACTCTTTTATTTCATTTCATTATGCATACCTGTTTATATATATATATATATATATATATATATATATATATATATATAGTTCAAATATAGTTACGTTTACAATGTTTGTTTTAAAAGTTAATTTTAGGGTTCCCTCATTTTATTTTTCCTTTTAATAAATATTAATTGTTAAAGTGCTAACTTTGCGCGGTGACAATCCCCACTTAGTGACCAGTTCACAGATAATCTCACCCATCGCATTCACTTCTCAATTGCTGACTACGAAAGATCACCAAATGCTATACTTCTCGTGATATTAATGCCAAAGTTAGTGCTTTAACATAAAACTAAATTCTTTTTAATTTTAAAACTATTTTTTATGCTACAGGACTTTTAACCAAGCACTATAGATCCATGCTATCTAGATTTCACATACATATGGATAGACCTACCACCATTGGATTTATTAATAACACCATTGGATTTATGGATTTCAATCAAGTTTTCAACCAACTCAAATGTTTAGATATTGTTTACTGTCTAATTATATCGTCAATCTCAAGCTTAATATCCTTTTCTGATATATATATATATATATATATATATATATATTTTGCTAATTCCTACCCTCTGATGAGAAGGAAAGTATTTCTTCGAAACTCCACGGATTAAGGACTATCCACGTATCTAGCGTTTCCTTTTCAGATTAAATATGTTTTTAACTCATTTCAAAGTGTTTTGTAACATGTTTTATTAACTATTTGCTCGTATATATATATATATATATATATATATATATATATATATATATATATATATATATAAGGGGGGGGGGCAAATGCTGAACTTTTTCTTTATGCCTCGTTCTCTGTGCACTCACGAGGGACCATGCATGTTTCACTTGTTTCATACCAAAAGCCGATCTTGTGTCTAACTTTGCTCTTGTGGGGAGGTAAGTAAATAGGAATGTAAATCTGTTCTGCATTTGCGTCAATTATATCCATTTCCATCGTCTCTATTTTGGGAACACAATTGTTAGAGACTGCCAACGTTTGCTGAAAGCTGGGGTGTCCGATTGTATTTCTGGTATGTATACACACCATCAGGAAATGGTACTGTTGAGAGATCCCATCAAATAATAAAACAGAATGCCGCTAGAAAGGGATGCACTGCTGAAGAGGCGGTTTACTGGTACAATATTATGTCAAAAACATGATATCCATAGTGCGACAGATCAAGCAAATACATTGTATCGGTATGAAGTCCAGGTGAAAAGCATTATGATAATATGTCACTATCACCTCTCAGCACACATACGACAATGCTAGGCAGGCTGTTTCGTCCAGGTACTTCGCCTTAATGGTACAGATTCAGGAACTTCCTCAGTGGTGCCTTCGTTTGCCGGATCATTAAACTCGTCCTGCTCTGGATCCTCATCATCTTTTGAAGAACTTCTGTCATCATCTTCTGAAAAGCTTCCATCATCTGGCCGTTCATACAGCAGTGGGTCTTCGTCATCAGATGAATTGAGTTCATGATTGATTATAATGTTATGTCGGCATGCTGGGCACACATCTTTTATGTTGCATGGTGTTCCATGAACTGATATTGAGTATTGACTATTTTTGTCACTGTTCCTGTACCAAACTGTGTTGTGCATCTTCCCTGCGGATTCTTCACCCAAACCGCATCCCCTTCCTTGTACGGATTAGCCACTGTGGTCTCGGGCACCCTCACTTCATCAATACCTTTGATACGGATTCTATAATTGTATATCATATTCGCAGGTGCTGTCATGACTGTCTTGTCATCTTTAGTCATGACATCGTAACAGTACACTGCCTCCAAGATCGTGCACCCTGTTTTTGCCGCAATGCGCTTTATAGTGCGATGGGATCGCTCAATTATACCATTTCTGGAGAGTACGTGGGCACACCGAAATCGAATGTGCACGCCCCACATTTGTGTAAAGTCAGCAATTGTCTTTCTGCAAAACGCTGCACCATTATCTGTGAGCAATTTGGTCAGCGGCCGCCTTTTGCAGAATATACTCTGCAACTTCTTAATGACGCTAGCCGAATCCTGTTGGTACAACTACTTCTAAATGGAAAACGGCTGGGACCACAATCTATCAATGTCAAGTACACCTGAGTACCGAAATGGGTTATATCCATAGCAACCCTGCTCCAAGTAGCTGTGACGTTAAGCCTACCTGGTTTCCAATGCACCGGAGCTGGATCTATGGATTGGCATTCTTTACAATCCCCAACCACCGATCACACTTGAGTTTCAGTTATTGTTGGATTGACCAACTTTACAAAGTACCATGTCCTTTTCACACCGGGATGTCCACTGGACTGATGAATTGTCTGTATCTGAGAGCCGTGTTTGTGTTCTGCGGCCACAGTTCTCTGGGTTCTGTTGCCTTATGGATCTCATCTATCCACTGCTGAGGTATTCAAGTAAGTTGGTCAGCTCTGTTATCGTGAGACTTGACGAGCCTCACGTTGATTGTTAGTTCATATTCCAAGACCAAATCTCGAAGCGTGGAGAGGCGATGCCTGATTAACATTTCCGAGGATGCTTTGGTGTATACTCTCGTCTGTCCAGACAAGGTGTCAGTTATCCACCGATAGACACAGGCAGAGTCAGTTCGCAAATGTATCGTTTTAGCTTTCCACTGTAATGCAAGGTTGATGCCTCGCAGCACAGCATCAAGCTCAGCTAAATTTATGTGTTTGTCTTCATGCACTGCATGGAGCCAGCTTGCATCCTCTGCCACAGAACCGTTGTTTTTCACAACCACGCCTGTAGCAATAGAACTGGCATCCACCCATACTGTGACTTCTTCTCCACAGATACACCAGTCACCTCTTACTGGATCTTCCTGGGCTGCTCTCAAACAAACGTCTTTGATCATCTGTACTAGAATAGGGTCTCACACTTCGTCATCCCATCCAGTTGTGATCATATTCGCCCTTTGTTTCACAAATGCTGTGGCGACACGCAACCAGCCACACACTGGGAAATGACACAATTCGGCAAATAAATCTATTAGGTACTGTCGGAAGGTCACTTCCACGCCGCCATAACAATTTTCCGTTCTCCTCTTGGACATGTAATCCCAATACACATGAGCTCAGTCTCAACTGTTCTGGGGTCTTGCTTTCCAGGCCAAACTTCTCCAAATGTTCCTTTTGCATGCAAAATCCGATCCCGCATTTTGCTAATTCCTACCCTCTGATGAGAAGGAAAGTATTTCTTCGAAACTCCGTGGATTAAGGACTATCCACTTATCTAGTGTTTCCTTTTCAGATTAAATATGTTTTTAACTCATTTCAAAGTGTTTTTTTAACATGTTTTATTAACTGTTTGCTCGTATTATAAGCTCTATCTCCTATTTGGTTTTATCGAGCTTTTACATCTGGCTGAAATAACTTTATAAATATTAATTCTTTAATATTTATAATATACTTTAATTTTACCATCTTGGATCATTTTGGTAAATTGAATTGTAATTTTTATTTTATATATATATATATATATATATATATATATATATATATATATATATATATATAGGCTGGGCCAAAAGTAACTGACCCATTTTAATGTTAAATAACTCTTTTATTTCTAGGTATTTTTAATTTCTGGAGATTTTTTTATTTTTTCAGATCTTGAAAATTTATTATGAAAAAATTTAATATCGTCCAACGTTCAAAAAATGAACAACTTTACTGTCAACTCAAGGCTCAATAATTGTATCAATTGGCCATCTCATTCTGCTGATCTCACTAGCCCTAACTTTTTCTTGTGTGGATATCTAAAGGAAAAGATTTTTGTCAACAAGCCCCAATCTTGAATAGAGCTAAAGGAAAACATCACTAGAGAAATAAGAAATAAGGCCAGAAACTTTAGAAAAGGTTATGGCAGACGTAATCAAAAGAGCTCAAATTTGTGAAGCAGAAAATGGAAGGCATTTGCAGGATGTTATTTTTCACATTTAACAATACAAGTTTCTCAAGCTTACTAAGGTAAAATAAAGTTTATTGCCTTTATTTTATGATGCTATAATTTAATGCATATAACTGTTAAAATAAAAAAAGTTATTTAAAATTAAAATGGGTCAGTGACTTTTGGCCCACCCTGTATATATTTTAGATTGAAAAATATTCAAACGATTAGAATCATTAAATTCCAACAAGGATCGTTAATTTTCAAATTTTTCTTGCCTGATGAAATCAATAATGATCGAAACGATTTGCACATCGTAGCAAGATATGACTATATTTGCATAAAGAAAATAAAAAAATTATATATATATATATATATATATATATATATATATATGCACACACACACACACACACACACACACACACACACACAAATAAGAGAAGAATTGTGTACAGATAGTTTTTTACAGAAAAGAAATATGCAAGTAATTTTCTATTTCATATTCTGAAAAAAAAATTTTTTTTAAGAGAGAGATAGAAAAAAACTATTATCATCTGGCAATTAATTATTATAAGAATGGCTACAAATGAACCGAGTATGCATTGAACATCCGCAGATCCAACAGAAGCATTCAGGGGGTTTTAAGTAAAGTTTTAACCTTTATTTTTCAGTCATAAAAAAAAAAAAAACAGGAGAAACAGGATGACTACATTGTATTTCTGTCGAGAGAAGAAGGCCTTAAATGGTATGGGCATTTGAAAATGGAGCTGTCAGAATAACCCAGAAGTTATTTGGCGAAAATCTAATGAAAGATTACAACGGCAAGCGAATTTCTACATTGCTCGTTTTTATCTGTGTCAGTACAAACAAAGGGAATCAGAGAATTTTGATGACTTTCTAACTAGATACAAATTATAGGTAATGAAATGCAAATTCTAGGATGTCAAGGAATCGGAGGAACGACTTGTAGAGCATGTCATACCTAGAATGAAGCATCCCAAACTTCAAAAATCAAATCTTCAAATCTTCAAATCAAAAATCAAATCTTCAGCAAAGGCTGAAGATTTGACACTGTATGAAGCTATGAATTGTAGCAGGACACATGAAGCCTCCATGGACCACATGAGGCAACTAGCTAAACTAGACAAAGGGAAAAGACAAGAAATAGATACAGTTAAACACAAGCATTGTAAACGATGCAGAAGCTCCCACTAGAATAAGAAATGTCCAGTGTGAGGTATCATATGTTCAGCTCATGGAAGAAAAAATGATTGGACCAAAGTCTGCATCAACAAAAATGAGAAAGTAGAAAGGCATCTGCAAAAACCCACAATATGGAAGGAAACGAATAGTAGACCACGACACCAAAAGTACAAAAGAACCAGCACAAACACCAAAACCACAGCACCTGTGTGCACTCTGTAAATGCCTGCCAAAGGGAAAATGAAGGGATATTTGAAAAATTTTAACAAATATCTTTCGACACTATCTAGAAAGAAAGTGATTGTCGGACAACAACAAACCTTTCAATCAAACTTCCCAACCTCTCAAGCACTCACTTTCTGAACATAGCAGAAGGCAATACACTTTTCGTTACATACACAGCCAATCTCTATCCACTGACATAAACAACAAAAAATAGCATGAGCCATAATCACAAGGAGTGTAGGAGGCAGAGTGTGTCTTGTCAACAATGCCAGTGAACCAAACAAATACCAAGACAACTTTATTCCTGTGTGGTCATCGACCCAGATGACATGTTATCCTCTGCAGAGAAGCTGAAATTTTAACAGCTTATTTCGAGTTTTATGAGGCTTTCAGAGAGGATCTACCATGGCATAGTGGCTCATTTGGTCACTTCAAGACTTCCATTAACATGGATGCTACTCGGCCGCCCCAGCTTAGAGGTCGACTTCCTCTATACAATGAAAACAGACTCCGAGAACTGCAATTTAAGTTCAATTAGTTAAAACACATTGGTGTGTTTTCCCGTCCAGAAGTCATCAGACTAGCAGTGGAGTATGTGAGCTCATCCTTCCTTGTCAAAAAGCCAAATGGAAGTCATCACTTGGTTACTGCATTTTCTAGCATTTGTCGATATACAAAGCCTCAGCCATCTGCCATGTTGAAAATTGACTCCACTCTAAGGAAGATAGGTCAGCGGCGATAGATTATCAAACCTGATTTCATTAGGGACTCCTATTAGATCCACTTGGCAAAGGAGTCCATGAAATATTATGGTGTTGTTACCCCTTTTCAGAGGCATGCATGTCTACACAAGATGCGCAATAGGTATGCCAGGATCAGAAATAGCTCTGGAAGAACTGTGTAGAGTACTAGATGACTTGCTGGTGGAGGGATATGTGGCAAAGCTTGCTGATAATCTTTATTGTGGAGGGAATAGCCCTGAGGACCTATCATCAGTTTGGCATAGTCCTTGCAACTCTATCTGTGGCCAATTTAAGACTATCCACCAGCAAAACCATACTATATCCTAAGCAAACAACCATCCTTGGATGGATATGATCAGAGGGATACTTGTCATCTGGGCCCCACCGTATCATTACACTTAGCGCCTGTGAACTTCCCAAGACTATGAAGGGTTTACGATCATTCATAGGAGTCTACAAGGTCTTAAACTGTGTCATTCCTAACTGTTCCCACTTTCTTAGCCCTTTAGATGAAACCACTGCAGGAAAAAAGTCACAGGATGCTATAAACTGGTCTGACAACTTATATGAAGCATTTTTCGCTGCTTAGAAATACCTGACTTCAGCAAAAACCATTCATGCTGAGCAGTTGTGGATCATGACTGATGATTCTCTCAGACAACACAGCATTGGTTCCCTGATGTATGCAGACAGAGGAGGGAGACTACTGCTCTGTAGCCATTTTTCTGTGAGACTATACGACCATCAACTCACCAGGTTACCATGTGAAGTAAGGCATTAGCTATTGCTGCAGCGATCAAACATTTTGGCCCAAACCTGATTCAGTCAGAACATCATCCTGCTGTCCTCACTGATAGCAAGCCCTGTGTTCAGGCCTATGAAAAGCTCCGCTGAGGTCAGTTCTCAACCAGCCCCAGCTTAATGTCGTTCCTGTCAACTGTCTGCTGTTTCCAGGCTTCCGTCCAACATCTTGAGAGCAGAGTGAATTTGTGTGCTGATTTTGCCAGCCGTAATGCTTCTGAGTGCAGGCATCCAACATGTCAGGCCTGCTGTTTCTTGCAGATGCAGGAGGAAGCCACCATGTTTAGGATTTCTCTTATGGAGATAATTAAGGGATCCATATACCAGCCGCCCTGCATGAAAATAAATCCAAAATGAGTGCTCAGACCTTAAATGAACACAGGAACACCTGATGCAGGGAACTCACCCTTCAAAGCGAATTAAAGACATTAATGATGTGAAAAGATATCTTCAGACTACCACATTAGCCCGGATGGCCTTGTAGTTGTTTATCAAAAAGAGTCTCTTCTCCCACAGTGGAATGCAATTATTATCCCATGACATGCCCTACATACCTTACTGACAGTGCTGCCAGATGCAACAGGTAATGAGCCGATATTTCTATGCCTTGGACCTAGCTGAAGCTATAAATAAAATTGTATCTTCATGTCACCAGTGTGCTTCATTGAGCAGCTCCTCACTTGTAGCTGTTCCTCAGTCCTGTGAGAACCCCCCTAAATGCATGAGCTTAGGTTTGCTGCTGCTATCATCAAGAGGAATAGACAACTGATTTTTGTCTTATGGGAGTATGTCAGTTCTGATACTGTTGCCCTCCTTATTCCAAATGAGTAAAAGGACACATTGCGGGAGGCTATTCTAAAGGCCTGTTTGCCCATCAGACACATCATTAATCCACCTGCAGTCATAAGGACAGACTCTTCCCATCCCCAGCTTCAAATCCCTAAAAAATTATGGGTTTCTGCTTACTCACCATATCTCAATAGAGATAGGTAGCCCTAAAACCTCAATCATAACCCTGTTGCTGAAAAGGCTGTCCAAGATGTCCAGCGAGAACTTCTCAGGTTGGACCCAGCTGGTTTGCAGATCTCTGCAGTCTTGCTCTCTGTAGCATGTTGCACATTGAACTGTAGGTTTGGATCACTTGGATTGTCCCCCAGAGAGATTGTGTATCATTGGGACCAATTTATTAATGAATGCATCCATTTCAATGATATAGTTCTTATAGAAGAGCAGCATCATAGACGCAAGGCCAACCATGTTTACAGTGAGCGGTCTAAGGCTCCCAACCGCTCACGTAGGCCTTGTATGGAGATGAATGTTGGAGATATTGTGTTCCTTCACAGTGACCTATCAAAAAGCAAAGACAGCTTCTAACAAAGAATGAGTGATACTTAGTTTAATCCAAGCAAGATGAGTGGATGTACATTTGAAAGTTTGCTGGCTCCCAGTTAAGGGCCAATACATACAAGGTCCACAAAGATGGTAGCTTCAGGGTCCTTTCTCATCCAGGTAACAGCCCGAGGATTAATCTTGAACATCCAAATGACATTGACAAGGAAGATAGCCACCTAGCCTTGCATACAAAGCCCTCCATCCCTGAGACAATTAGCAGTGTAACCAGTAACAAGAAGTTACTATTAAGCAGTCAACCAACCAGCCAATCCTCTACTGTAACCAAGGAGAAGATTCCAGTCAACCTCTTCCATGGAACAGACACAACACAACCATCTCGTTGATGGTCAATAGACAAAGACATACCTGTCTCCCCAGCTGTAGGGTGAAACCATCCTACCCGAAAGACTTACTAACCTTTTATGACCAACCCTATAGTTCTTTTCCTTCGATGACCAGCTCTATAGCTCTTTTTCTTGAGAAAAGAGAAAAGAAGAAAAGAAATAAGTCAGTATTGAATTATAACTGTATATTGGTCAAGGGAGATAACTCAGCATGACGGTGTTATTTACAGTTGTCGTCTGCCTCTTCCATTTGTGTTTAGGTATTCTGTTTTGTTTGGAGTTTTGTTCTGTACGCTCGAGAATAAAGTCTCCTTCAAACGATTTCGTGTGATATACCTTAATTTACTTGCGAAGGAATTGAGAATGAAAATAGCATTGGAGAACGGCAGAAATGACGATTTATTCTTAGAAGATTATCCCGGATTTGGGGGGGGGGTCAAGGGTCATATCTTGGTTAGAATTACGTTTCTGTATAGTTCATAGCTGTAACTACTCGACTAAGGACGATAACTATATCTATAGCTCGTAGACTCATGACCGAGTTATCGTCCTTGGCCGTTCATGTGTTATTACTTTAAAAAAAAAGTACATTCTTCTAATAAACAATGCCATGACTGAACGTATATTTCGCACTGGAAATTTTGAAAATCTTAAATTTAAAAAAATACATCAATTCTTAATTGTTTTTCACTATAAGTTTAAATATTAGTTTTCGGCATATTAACAAGACTCTATAAACAAACAATCAGGATTGTATTTACAGAGTTTCGCTTGGCTTATTAAGTCAAAAAGCACCCAAAAATAAACAAGCATTGAAGACGCTTTAGTTGTTTAGGGAAGTGAAAAAAAGAAAAGGCGATATTTATCTCCGATTGCTTAAAACTTGGATGTGATCAGTTCTCCACTTTGCGATCTTATGCATTGTAAGAAGCGAATCGTTGATTTGTTAATAATTATTTTCGCATCCAATCAGCGATCGTTTTACAAATTGATCTAGGCTTATACTTACTACACCTAGCCAAACAATGTCACAAAATTGGTGAGAAAAAAAAATGTTTGAAATTTTAATTTACATTTTAGGAGGGTAAAAGAGGTAAGTTTAAATATTTCTTTTCCATTTACTTATAAGCTGGAAGCGAAATTACGTTTGCGCGTTGAAAATCTCATTTTATTTTTGCATTTAAATATTTTTCCCTACTGATTTACTTTAGTTTTTGGCTGATGAATTTCTGGGATGTAAAAAAAAACAACAAGAAATCTACTTTAAAAATACATTTTTTTTTAATTTGTTTCATTTAAAGCTAACTTGCAATAAACAAAAAAGAATCTAATTCGAGTAATACTTCTGGTGATCGATGATACCATGAAACTGCAGTTAAGTGTTAAACTAAGACGATGTTAGTATTATTTATTATTGGTAAGGAATGTCTATTTTTCTCGTTAAGAAAATTAAAACTGGAGTCCGAGAAATCTTTTTTTATTTTTTTTTTATTTATTTTTTTCCTCATCTTGTTATTTAACAAGATTTAACAGTACCAATCTTAGTCACGGCGATGATAAGAAGTAGAGTACCGCAATTACAAGGATTGACATGTAATATTTACTAAGACTGGATGTTACAGAAGTACGATTTTGAGTAAAGATTCCATATTTAGAATTAAACCTATTTAAAAAAAAAAATAAAAAAAAGTGTGCTTAATCACTTATTGTATCGCGCTATTTTTAATAGTATTTTCAAATTTTACCATATTATTTTTTGGGGCGCACACACTATTGGGACGAAATTTCGGAAATTATCAAACTTAATTTCACATGAAAACAATGGTATCTACGTATTCCTTGTATTTTTAAGATGATTATATCAAAAAATTACGAAAATCGATAAGGTAGAAAATTATTGGCACTTCTGCATCACAGTGCCATGAGGAGGCGACTAAGACGTGTTCGACCCCTGTTCTTTGAATGAGAAATGCCCTCTACCGGCCGTTCTGTGAACCTCAAATATAAACAAGTGTCTCCGAGAACGCAAAAATATATAATGAAATAAATAACACAAAAATATTGGAAAAGCGAAACATTTATTGTATAAAAAATATAATTTTAATGTTTTAATATGATTTCTTTTAAATGAATGATTTATAACTGAAAATAAAATAAATGTTAAAACATGAAACATTTATAGATTGTTTTTAGAATTATTTGGGGGGTTTTCTGTACGATTGTATAAAATGTAGCAACATATAATTTTTTTTTTCACAATGAGATTGTATAAAAATATATCTAAATATAATTTTAACGAAATGTAGCAAAATGTAATTTTAAAAACATGAAAAATTTATAGAGGTTTAAGAATTTTTTTTTACACAAAGATTGTTTGTTTTTTGTTCACAGTAAGATTGTATAAACATATATCAAAATATAATTTTTGGTTTGTCAATAGAGCAAAATATAATTTTGATATAGAAGTTTTTATTTATTTATTTATAAAAATTCATAGTAATTTTTAATAATTTTGTTTTTGTTTTTGTTTTTCTCAGTGCGTGATGATACGATTTATCGACCCCTGTTCGCTTGACACACGCCCTCTATTGGCCGTTCTTGAAACTAAAATACATTCGCCTCGTAGAACTGTCATTACACTCATGCAGAAATACCAAATTATTTATTAAAGAAAATAAAAAATAGAATTTAATGAAAACGATAATAAACACACGAGAGTTCAAAAAAAGGATGTAATTTTCCGTTTCGATTTAAACAAGATGACGGAAATTTTCACCTGTTATCACGATTAAAGTTTTCTTGTTTTTTTTTTGTTTTTTGTTTTTTAATAATTCAGGTAATTCCGGTAATTCAGACTGCATAATTTGAAAAACAATTTTAATTTTTGGTGCCCTTTTTGGGAGAACTGGATTATCCCCACATTAAAAACCTTGTATGGAGACAGACAGACAAACATATAGCCTTTTATATATTAGATTTGTGTTACTTGGATTCTTTGGACTACTGTTCTCATCTTAAGCATTATTTTCACAGCGTCTTGTGGAGAAGCTCTTCCGCATTTTTTCACACCAGACAGATGAACATGAATCACCGAGATATATCATGAATCAGCTGTTTCTAGAGTCATCTTTGGCTCACGTTTCTATGTTTTCTCCTTTGACAAAATATAGTCTTCAACCATACTGGCGGCTACATCTCCAAGAACTTCTTGCACTGGCTTAGCATTTGTGAGAAACCTAAAATATGTTACATTTGCACCATACGGATGTTACAGCAGTTGTTGTAACAAATTAAGGTTGATTAATTAAAACGACAAAGGTTTACATAGGATTATCATAGTAGCCCCAATAACAAAATAATTGATGGTACTCTATAACATTATTTGCATTACTTGGATTCATCGGAATACTGCTCATCTTAAGCATTATTTTCACGTCGTTGTATGGAGGTGTAACTTCTACAACTCTAGAATCTTTCTGTTGAACTTTGGAATTAGCACAGAATTTTAAATGGAACTCATTATTTAATCCACAGGGTAGCATGCTCTCATTTCGTCAGCCATGACCGCATAAAAGTAATTCGTAATTGTATTTTGAATGTCGCCTGCACTGAGGATTGTAGTTATTTTTGAGATAACTAAGTTCAAAAAATGATGACAAAAAATTTATAAAAAAAAGATGTGCATAATTTAATTCCAGTTGTTGAACTATCATTCAGACTACTATTCTCATCTTCATCATTATAGTCACAATGTTTTGGCCGATGTGACCTTTAACAAGAGCATCGTTTTGAATGTTCTTCAAATGCATTTTTTCGTATTCTGTCAGCCATGATCAAGTAGAAATGTTAATCAATGTCAGTAATTATCGCCCACAGCAAGGATTGAACCACTGACTTACAGAAACCTGCAGCTTAAAACTAATTGTTAACCGACCTCATTAACTATTACAGCATGGAGCCATGTGGCAGACAATTCGTATTAATGAATTTTGGGGACTTTAAATCTAACCTTATCTAGTATTATTTTGTATTACTATAGAATTACTATTAATATTTTTGTAAATTAGTAGATAAGCATTTTCAGCTACCCTTACTTTTTTTTTTAATGTGTGAACAATCTAAAAAAAAAAACACAATTATTTCAGAATTTGACTAGCCTGGGTGCCCGGCATTGCTTGGGTGTTTCAAAGTGTGTGTTGAGCAAAAAAAAAAAAAAAGTGGTAGTAGGCAGGCAGGCAGGCTTGAACCTGTACCGCGAAGGAGGAAAAGAATGTGAAAAAAAACGTGACGTCTTTACCATTGCGTCCATCATCAAACCAGAAATGGCAAAGGTTTAAATTAAGGCTAGACAATCGAAAAGAGGGGATGACTTTCGAAAATATCAGTGAAAAAAGCGACCCCGCTCCCTCATTGTAGAAAAGTGCCCAGTTGAGAGTGAAGGAATTGATGGTTTTAGCCAATTTTTCGATATTTGTCGTCTGAAGGGGTCAAGCTTCAAAGCAATACAAATCTTGTGAAAATCCATCGCCTCTGTCGAAAATTTTAGGTAGACATACATACATACATACATACATACATACATTTAAACAGACAAGTGAGATTTATATTATAGACTAGCGGGGGTGACTGGCGTCGTTCGGGTGTTTGTAGGTGTTAAAAAAAAAAAGATTGGAAGCCATACCACAAAGGAGGAAAAGAAGGTGAAAAAAAGAGTTGATAATTAACTTTTGGCCAGATAAGAAAAGCCGAAAAAAAAAAAAAGCTAGAGAGAGAAAGAGTTCTTTCTCGCTAACCATTACGCCATAGCAGATAGCGAAATGAACGTTGCTTTTTAAATCTGGCTGAAGGCCAGTTAAGATTCTAGCTTTCTGCTGTGTTTGTTTCCCCACGATGTTGGGGAAAACCAGCTCTCCCCAAAAAGAGGGTAATCTGGCAGTGTCAAATAGCAAGTGTCTGATATGGACGGTTTCTGCCACACTGATCAAACCTAATTCAAAACATCCCAGCTTGGAGGGTCAGGTGGATGCCTTTGCTTCGATTGGTTTTGCTTTATTTATACGAGAAAGACAAACTCAAAACGAGGAAATTTTTTAAAACTTGATCAAAATAAACATAGAGACGATATCTGTTTGCAAATCGGAGATATTACGATCTAGGAAGTATAAGAAAACTTCTCCCAGAATGTAACCGATGCGAGAAGCCCAACAAAAAAAATTTTTGCGGGCATACACAAACGTGCACACCCATTTTGCCTTTGATATTATAGACTAGCCTGGATGCCCGGTGTTGCCCGGGTGTTTGGAGGTGTGTATTAAGCAAAAAAGAAAAAATAAGTTGTGGCAGGCAGACTCAAACCTGTGATGTGAAGGCGGAAAAAAAAGTAGAGGTGTGTGTAAGGGTGTTTGTTGAGCAAAAAAAAGGAAAATTGTGAGTGCAAAAAAAAAGGGAAAATTGTGAGTGCAAAAAAACAAAAGAAAAGAAAAATTGTGAGCAGGCTCAAACCATATCACACCAGAGGAAAAAAGAGGTGAAAAAAAAACAGTCTTACCGATTTGTCCACAATGGTTATGACGTCACGGATGGTCGAAATAATGCCTTTATGCGACCTCATGGAAGCGAGGGTTGAATAACTTGCAAAACCTGCCAGTGAAAAATAACTGACCCTCCCTCTACAAAAGTGCCCAGTTGAGGGTAAAGGAATTAATGTTTTTGGCCAATTTTTCGATATTTGTCGTCCGAAGAGTTGAGCTTGAAAATGATACTGATCTTGTGAAAATCCATCGCCTCTGTCGAAAGTTTTAGGCAGACATACAAACATACATACATTTTAAACAGATTTTTGCCCTTTATATATTATAGACTAGCGTGGGTGCCCGGTGTTGCCTGGGTGTTTGGAGGTGTAAAAGAAAAAAGAAAAAGTTTTGGTAGGGAGTTAGGCTCGAATTCGAAGCCTTGAGGCAAAAAAGAATGCCTGTCATCTTACCATGATGCTAAGAGGGCAAAGAAATGATAATAATTGAAATTAAATGATTAAAAAGTTAAGTGACAAGTGTGTAAATTTAATGAGATCAAACCTCACATCATAGGAGAATGAAATCATGCACTTCGGCTGCAAGCTAGTTTTTGCGTATTTGCCCAAGATGTTGGGGAAAACAGCTCCTCATAAAAAGGAGAGTGTCCAAATGAATAGCAATTGTCTGATATAACGGGTTTTGCCCGCATTGATCAAAGCTCATTGCTTTCTGGACGTCCCTGGCACGGATGCCAGGAAGACCCGTTTGCTTCAGGTTCAGTTTCGCTTTTTTATACGGAAAAGCCAAACAAACACGCAGAGACCAGGAAATACCGCAAAAATAATGTGTAAAAGTCCCACAAATAAAAGATAGACGCAACCTCCTTTCATAATTCATAGATATTATAATCTAGGTAGTATATAAAAAATTGTAAGAATTAGTGACCCCCCCTCCTCCCTTCCGAGCGACCCCCTCCAAAAGTCTTTGCCGGATGTACAAAAAATGTGCACACACTAACACACATTTTTGTTGCCCTTTATATATATATAGATGTTTGTTTATTTATTTTAATGATTGCAAATGGTACTCATTTTCTTAAGTTGAATAGCAGACTTGCAACATGAAATCTTTTATCCTAGCCAAATAAAAAAAATAAAAAAAAAGAAAACATGTCTAACCCAACACAACAGACCCTTTGTTTTCAAAGACCAAAAACTAACTGCTTCCTCAAACGTCCAACTTCACTTGACCATCTCACATCCAAAGAGAAAGCTCTGTGCCCTTAATCCTTACCCATAAGTTGGAATATATACATGTTGAACAGCGCTCTGGTTGGATAAAAATAAAAGCACACACATTTTAACAGGTTTATCAAAGAAAGCGCAGACTGAAGAAGATTTGGAATGACTCAGTCAAAGATGACGTCAGGCATTGGCACTTGAAACCAACATAAATGATAGAATTGGATGGAGATAATCACTTTGTACTTGCTATGGTTAACATGCAACCGACATCTGATGTGGAAACAAACATGTTAAATGAAGATAAGTATGAGTTATAAACTTATTATTAATAGGCATCTTAGTTTAGTTGAGAGCAATGTATTAGGGTTTTGTGTTTCCTTGAAAATCAGCATCTAAAAATCTGTTTCTTTTTTTTTTTTTTTTTAACTGAGTTCATTTTGCATTTGTCAATTTGATGTTTATGTCCATTGGTGATCTTTTAAACCAACACATTTCAGGTGAAAACATCATTATGTACTTACTTATCATGTTAAAATTAATATAATTTCTAAAAATTATGATAAACATGATTCCGTAGAATATGTGCTAGATGTATTTGTAACAAAAACAGAATCATCCACAATTACGTTCTGTTTAAAAATGGCGAACTTTTAATTCAAGTCAATTTAAGTCAAGGGAGATAAGTCAGTTTATCATATTGAATTGGTAACACAAATTAAAACATACAATAAAACTCGATAATTTGATAAGTTTTATTTTTACTTGTAATTATTTTTCTACTGAATTAGTAATTTTTTTTTTAATTAATAATTTTGAGATAACACATACAAATTAATGTTTTCATCTGAAATGTGTTGGTTTAAAGGATCACCAGTCTACAGGAGCGCTAGAAAATTTTAGCCTTATCTCCATTAATTTGATAAAGTTCAAGGTCAAAGGTCATTCCATTTATATCTTTTTGTTTTATTTATTTTAATTTTCTTCAAAGTGAACTATTTAAAATTGTTTTTACATTTTTCATGATCGACATAATTGAATTGGGACAGTTATTTTTATTCAAGTAGAGACAGCTTATGAATTTAATATTTCCTAGGAAGTTCTTTCTTTAGAGGAAATTGGCTCGATTCACTCAACTCAGGATGAATACCCATATCAAGGTAGGTATTCTTAAGATGGATTTGTTTGCAATCTTAGCAACAAAAACGCTATTTTAGACATTAGCGTGAAAGACCAATGAAAATGCTGTTTCAAACTTTAGCCTGACATACCAACGAAAATGCTGTTTCAAACTTTAGCCTGACAGACCAACGAAAATGCTGTTTCAAACTTTAGCCCGACAGGCCAACGAAAATGCTGTTTCAAACTTTAGCCCGACAGGCCAACGAAAATGCTGTTTCAAACTTTAGCCCGACAGGCCAACGAAAATGCTGTTTCAAACTTTAGCCCGACAGGCCAACGAAAATGCTGTTTCAAACTTTAGCCCGACAGGCCAACGAAAATGCTGTTTCAAACTTTAGCCCGACAGGCCAACGAAAATGCTGTTTCAAACTTTAGCCCGACAGGCCAACGAAAATGCTGTTTCAAACTTTAGCCCGACAGGCCAACGAAAATGCTGTTTCAAACTTTAGCCCGACAGGCCAACGAAAATGCTGTTTCAAACTTTAGCCCGACAGGCCAACGAAAATGCTGTTTCAAACTTTAGCCCGACAGGCCAACGAAAATGCTGTTTCAAACTTTAGCCCGACAGGCCAACGAAAATGCTATTTCTTATTTTAGCCTGGCAGACCAACGAAAATGCTATTTCAAACATATGTGCGAACAACAAACTGAGTTATGTAAAAATGTGAACGCACGTTTTCTTTTGATTATCTTTTTTATTTTTATTTATTTATTTTTTTTATATTTTTCAGCTGCTTTACAAAGATTCTTCTGTGCCTAAAAGAGTTTCTTCACAAGATTATTATTCAGCTGATACCAAAAAACAGTTTTTACAGAAATTCACTCCTTATTTGTAATCATAGACTCATCACTTGAAAAAGATAAAAGTTTAAAAACATATGTAACAAATACAAAAGAAAAACACTCATTTGTCGTTAAATATGGCAGATTCTTTCCATTTAATTTTTCATCGCAATCAAACTTTTTATACTTTGATATACCAAAGCGGAAAACATGGGAAATACCCACTTAATAGTTTGACGTTTTTGAAATGATGATAACCAGATGAGTCAAAAGACCCAAAGATCTTCAAATTTGCTATTCATTGCAATGAATTCCAAGAATTCACTTGACTTTTCTTCCAACTAAATAATCTTCCAAAATCAAAATGCTAGCAGCAGAAGAATGTGATTCTCCTCCTCCTATAATTGACTATTCCCAACTGACCGATGAAGGGGAATTGGCTTATGAGATTCATGAAATTCCCCTTAAGATGAGCTCCAGTCGGACAATTCGATCTAACAAAACTGCTGCCAACAACTTCCGGGAATATCTACGAGAGAACGGAATCGACGAACAGTTTGAAAAATTTAACAAGGAGACTCTGAACAAGACGCTCGGTCAGTTTTATGTTGATGCCCGTCAGGCAGACGGTACCCACTATAAAGTGAACTCTTTGGAAAATTTCCGTTACGGAATAAATCGTTACTTAAAATCTGCACCCTATTTTCGGAAGTTTGACATCATCAAAGATGAAGAATTTTCTGATGCTAATCATTATTTCAAGCTCGCCATAACAGAATTGCGGCGTCTTGGAAAAGGGGATGTGGATCATCATCCAGTAATAACCGATATTGATTTGAAAACTCTATACGCATCGATCCACCTCGATCCGAACACACCAGCTGGACTTCTAAATAAAGTTCAATTTGACATTCGGATGTACTTCTTCCGGCGAGGGATGGAGAACATGTCCAAAATGAGGAAATCAACGTTTAAAGTGACAAAAGACCCGGAAACAGGTTTAAAAATTGTGGTGAAGGTCGACGAAAACGGGAACCAAAACGAGAACGATCATGAGAACATTACGGGGATCATGCCCGAGTGTGTTGGCAGCTCCATGTGCCCGGTTAAATCCTTCGAGCTTTATCTCAGCAAAGTGCACCCAGATTGTGACCGTCTCTGGCAGCGTCCCAGAGAACACTTCTGCCACAATGATGAGGTTTGGTTCTGTCGATCTGCAGTCGGAGAAAAAAATCTTGCCAAATTCATGTCCAACTTGAGCAAAGTGTGCTTGTTATCGCAGACCTACACCAACCATTCAATCAGAGCAACGGGGGCTTCGATTCTACACAATTTTTTTGAACCAGCCCAAATCATGGCTGTTATGGGACAGAAATCAGCCGTGTATCTATCTGGATATCAAAGAGTTACTAACAAAGAAAAGATTTCCATGGGTCAAGCCATTACAGCTAGTCTCGGCAATGCACCTTCTTTGGTGTTTCCATCGTCTCTTAAATCTCTATGTGATCCTATTGAACTGGACATTGGAACGATATTTTTAGAGAATCAAGAACAGACCACAGACATGGTAAATATTTATTGTTATACAAAATCTGTGTTAATCAACGTTTATTTCCTTAAGGCTTTTTTTTGTTTTATATATATTTTACTCATGCAAAATAAATGTTAAAATATTCCTTGGTATTGAGATTGAGTTGTTTGAAAACATCCATTTTAATTATTTTAATTAGCTGTTATTTGCAATTTAATCAGCAAGTGACTCATCTCTACTAAATTTCTGTCTATTACTCTCACCCTCTCCAAATTCATATATTTTATACATTTTCTTTTACGATCTCACTCTCTAAAAAGTTTGTAATACTTTCTGTTCATTTCTAATGTTTCATTACTTAGTAGACTTTTCTCAGAACCCAAGAGCAAATAATGTTTAAAAACAAGCTTAAAATTTTATTAACAGACTGTAGGCCATCAATTATTGTGAGAGTAACTTCAAATACAGCATAATCACGTTGACACACCAGTTCCTGTTAGATCACCGAAGTTAAGCAACATTGAGCCTTGTCAGTACTAAAATGGGTGACCATTTGGGAATTCCATATGCTCTCTTCTTTTCTCTGCATTGTTTCCAGTTGTCTAGCACTTCTCCTTGCCATTAGACTCAAGCAGTGCCGATTCAGGAGAGGTGTGGTTTGGACGGCGCAACTCTTGACACACAATTACACATACAGCTACCCTGACAAGGGGTATCCATTGTCTCTTGAGACTGAACAGAGGCATCATCTTCAAATCACAACAAATTATCATCAACACAAGGCAGACATTCTTATTATATTAAATTCTACAATATTGACTATATGTAATTCGTTTAATTAATAAAAGAGAGAGAGAATGACACCACAATCATAAAACTATTTAATCCATAGCCGAGATGGAAAGAAAATGAAGGGGTGGGGGATATAGTAAGCAGAAATGATTTATTTGGATTATTCAGATTACTGAATTTTACCTAGCACTTTATCCATTGCATAGAGAGACATGATATGAGAATGATACAATCGGTGTGTAATGTGATTCTTAAAAACAGACTTAGATCTGATGACCTTAGAGGAAGATTAAATTTGAACAGTATTGGCAGATGTGTAAAAAAAACAAAAAAAAAAAAAAACAAAAAAACACAGGAGACTTGGTGTGGTCATATTGAAAGAATGGATGAGAGCTATTGAGTTACTAGATGTAGATCAGTTGAGGTAGCAGGGTCTGTTCGCAGGGGAAGGCCAATGAAAATATGTGAGAAAATGATAAGCATGGATTTGGGATAAAGAGGGATAAATAAAGACCTGGCCAAAGATAGGATAGTTTGGAAATCAATTTTTTAAATCCACTCAACACATGCCAACATATAAAATGAATGTTGAACCAATTATTATTATTATTATTATTATTATTATTATTATTATTATTAACATTCTAACAAAGCTGATATGAAATCATAAAAGTAATTTTATACATAGGTTTAAAAATGAAATAATACATTCTTTTTTTTTTCTGATCTTTTTAAATAATTTAAAACTGAATTCAAACAAATAAAAATTATGTAAAATTGTTTAAAAATGCTTGAAGTCTGAAATATTTTTTTCTTTTTTACATTCAGATAACTGATTTGAAAGCATCTCATTCGGAGAATTTGAAAGATGTCGGCCATCCAAATGGTAAGTGGTATTGGACAAAGTCATTTCTTTCAATTTTCTAAACCTCAAGGATTGGACATTTTTTAATTGCATTCATATCTTGATCAAAACCAGTCTAACATGAATTTTATTTTTTCATTAAAAGACCACAGTATATTTATTATTTCAATATTTTTGAATGGAATTTAATAATTTAGGACGAATACTATTCAAAGGTACTTTTGTATTTTAAGGTTCCAAACTAACCCTAAGACTTTGACTAGCAATGATAATTCCATTCAAAGTTTCATTTCTATATTTCTTAGGCATTTTAATTTGTTGTAAAATGAACAGTGATGAAATTATTTTTCAGAATCTCAGAATTTGTCAGTCTAAGTCATACCCCTTAACTGTTGAGATCCCTAAAGTTTTCTAATCTAATCGTTTCTCCCCTTGAACAGCTAGACTTGGGGATTCCCTTCCCACTACCTGCTTCCCTGACTGTACTGATTGTGCAAAGTTCAAATGTAACGTAAACTAATATCTTGTTAATCTTACCTAAGCATGGTCCCAAATAGTAGCTTTCGACCTTCTTCAGGTGTATTTCATTGGTAAATGCTGGAAATAATGTTTTTGTACTTTTCTAAACAATAGTCGTTAGAATTCAACGCATGTTTATCAAACAGAGTGTTGTGTTGTACTAATTCAGGTCCATACAGATTTGATATATGTTTATTTCATATATTTCATTGTTTGATATATTTTTGAAACATGAAATCAAAAATATATTGACAACTTTAACACATTCGCTGCCAGCTATAGCTTTATTAAATTTGTCCTTGCCATGCTATTTTTCTGTAATTTCTAAAACACCAAAGCCAACAAATGATGCATATGAATATAATATGAAATATATATTAAATTTGTATTTATTTTTAAAGGAATTTCACAAGCCATTTTTACTAAAGGAATTGTCAGTTTTTATCAGTTTGTATATTTTTTCTTTAATAAAAATAACTCAAATCAGCTTTTAGTTATAGTGAATTATTCAACTTATAACTTATATACGTATTCGCTAGAAGAAAGTATAATATATGGCAGGAGCCAAATACGAGATAACTTTTTAAAGTGCTATTTAATATGTGTTATTTTGAGATGCCAGTTCAAGTTAAAGACAGTTATCGTACGTGCCGAGCGAGCATTGACTAACAAAAAAAAAAAAAGAATTTCATTACAACGAATTTACTCGTAGCGGACGAGACCAAGCAACTGTCACAGTATCAAAATACTCGCAGTTGGCAGCGAATGTGTTAAAAAGTTTCCCACCTGTTTGATACCCTATTTACATCATTTCAAGTCTGTAAATCAAAAATTCGTTGAGTATATAGGTTGAGTTGCCCTTACACACATACACATATTCTTTCATATATAGATATATATATATATATTAATCCTCGCGCGAAATAGGACACAAAATGTTTTAAATAGTAATAATATTACATATGTGTTATTTTGAGATGCCAGTTCAAGTTAAAGACAGTTATCGTACGTGCCAAGCACGCATTGACTAATAGAAAAAAAAAAAATTAAAAATAAAATAGTGGGCAAGGCTAAGCAAATGCCAGGATATGAGAATACTCGTAGTTGGCAGCGAATGTGTTAAATAGCGTGAGAAAATGCTGATTACATGAATTACGGATTTCGAAAAATGTAAATTTTTAGAATTAATTTCAGATTATTGAATGCTTCCAATGAATTAAATTCAGATTAAACAACAAGGAAGTTAAATAAACACTCTCTTGATGATTGTTTTAAAATGTGATAAATCAACCATGCAAAACAATGTTCTAATATACGGCTAAGACATATCTTACTTAAATTTTTAGAATTAATTTCAAATTATTGAATGCTTCAAATGAATTAAATTCAGATTAAACAACAAGGAAGTTAAATAAACACTCTCTTGATGATTGTTTTAAAATGTGATAAATCAACCATGCAAAACAATGTTCTAATATACGGCTAAGACATATCTTACTTAAATTTTTAGAATTAATTTCAAATTATTGAATGCTTCAAATGAATTAAATTCAGATTAAACAACAAGGAAGTTAAATAAACACTCTCTTGATGATTGTTTTAAAATGTGATAAACCGTGCAAAACAATGCTCTAACCCGACGGCTAAGACATATCTTACTGAATAGTTTTGTACTATTTGCTTTTACCTGTCTTTTTCTGCCAATGTGTGTTACTTACGGGAATCGTTCCAAAATTAGTTATAAAATTAAAACTTTTTTTTTAAACTGAACATGTTGAATAGCTATGTAGACGAGAGAGGTACCATTAAAACAAGCGACCTTTTGTACTCCAAAATTTATTGTTTTACTTAGTCATTACCATTCTCAATGCACTTTTGCAAGTACAATTTTTTTTATTAGAAAAGGATGCACGTCACAGACTTTTGTAGTACATATACTACTAGTCTCTCCCTCTTGGATAGGGTCCAACATGAGTCTTCACTCTAATAGGTTTCACTTTCTCAACTAAACTTTAATCCCTGTCCTATCACCACAATCTTGCATCTCTGTTTGTTTTACAAGTATTTTAACGGAATGTACTCTGATAAAATTGTTGCACTTGTGTCCCCTCGACGTACATATCCCCGACAAACACATGTTCGCTGCTGGTCAAAGGACTGGCTGTCCATAACTATCTTAGCCGCTATCATACATGATCTGCGTTCATCCAGAACACTGTTTGTTCTATTGGAGGAGCCAACTCGATCCATTCTGAGTGAATGTAGCCAAAGTCCAAAAAAATTAAGTCAACCTCAAGAGACCTGCTCTATGGAAAATTTGGATCTACTTACTAGCTAAAATTGAAGCCATCTTTTTTCGTCTGTTCTCAAGAGATATTTCAATTTGTACTTATGGTTTTTCGATATTATTCGATGATTGATGAAAGAAATGTTTTTACCATGCCGCACACATCACACCTCACCATCGAACTCTCCAGTAATACATCTGTTTTCTTTCATCATCTTTCATCATCTATGAAATGAAGTTTTTTTGTGTTGCCTTCACTGTACTTCATGTCTCATGTTTATTATCAATTCTCATCATGCATTGCACCTCACACCACACAAATCACACCTTGTACATCACATCACACCACACTATACACCTTACACAGCAAACATCACACATAACACCTTACACATCACACCTTAGTGTAGTAGCAAGTCCTGGGAGCATCAACCTGAAAGAACAGTTGGAAATGACTTATATACTATACATTACGACCATGTAATACATACAACCATATACCTTGAAAATGCTGCTGTCAAACCTGACATAGTTATATGGAATGAGTGGCAACCTTGGTTGAAGTGAGTGTCCCTAATTATGGAAATCTGAACAGAGCTGAAAGAGAGAAACAGACTAAATATCAAGGTCTCATGTATGATATGAAAAAAACTCAAATCTTAGGGAAACATCAATCATACCAGTTATTATAGGTGCCACAGGGCTTATGAAGAAGAACTTGAAGTCCTACCTAACTAATATTCCTGGTGAACCAAGTGCAAAAGAGATCCAGACAATTGTGCTTAAGAGAAACATGAGGATACTAAACAGAGCTCTCGGCTAGTTTCAATAAAAAACAGGGCAATGTTGGCTTCCCCATACTCAACGTTACAATCTTCAAAGGAAGAAAATTTTTTAAAAAATCAGACCTCACACATCGTACCACACACATCACATATCGTACCACACACATCACATATCGTGCCGCACACATCACATATCGTACCACACACATCACACATCGTGCCGCACACATCACATATCGTGCCACACACATCACATATCATACCACACACATCACACATCGTGCCGCACACATCACATATCGTGCCACAAACATCACATATCATACCACACACATCACATATCATACCACACACATCACATATCGTGCCGCACACATCACATATCGTGCCGCACACATCACATATCGTGCCGCACACATCACATATCATAACACACATCACATATCGTGCGACAGACATCACATATCGTGCCACACACATCACACATCGTGCCACACACATCACATGTCGTGCGATAGACATCACATATCGTGTCACACACATCACACATCGTGCCACACACATCACATATCGTGCCGCACGCATCACATGTCGTGCCACACACATCACATGATGTGCCACACACATCACATATCGTGCCACACACATCACGTGTCGTGCCGCACACATCACTTATCGTACCGCACACATCACATACCGTGCCGCACGCATCACATGTCGTGCCACACACATCACATGATGTGCCACACACATCACATATCATACCACACACATCACGTGTCGTGCCGCACACATCACTTATCGTGCCGCACACATCACATATCGTGCCGCACGCATCACATGTCGTGCCACACACATCACATGATGTGCCACACACATCACATATCATACCACACACATCACGTGTCGTGCCGCACACATCACATGTCCTGCCGCACACATCACATGTCCTGCCGCACACATCACATGTCCTGCCGCACGCATCACATATCGTGCCGCACGCATCACATATCGTGCCGCACACATCACATGTCGTGCCGCACACATCACATATCATGCCACACACATCACATATCGTACCACACACATCACATATCATACCACACACATCACATATCATACCACACACATCACATATCATACCACACACATCACATATCATGCCACACACGGCATATATCATACCACACACATCACATATCATACCACACACATCACATATCATGCCGCACACATCACATATCGTGCCACACACATCACATATCATACCACACGCATCACATATCGTGCCGCACACATCACATATCGTGCCGCACACAACATGGCTCACAACTTACACATTACACATCACATCTATGTCTTATCTTTCCTTGTAGATTCTTCTATAAAACTTATTTCATCTTTGTTAGTGTTGCATTCACTGTACATCATGTGTCATGTTTATTTAAAATTCCCATCTGACTGATTTAATCAATGGCCATTCAGACCTAAATAAAAATTCATTTAGTCACGAATGTGTTAAGATTTTTAAATAATTTCACTTATCCAATACTGGGTCATGAGAGTTTTACCTAACTCTTGATTCGAATTTGTTATGATGCTAAGATTGCTCCTCAATAATTGTAGCAACCTGACTCGGAATTCATGTGGAACTTTTATTGATTTCTCATTAATTTGGATCGCAGCTGTTCTTTTTTTTTTCTTTTCTTTTTTTTTGTATTTTAACTTGGCAAATTGTATTCTAAATTTCCACTCTTCCTTCACTGCAGATTCACACACCTTCACTGGATAGTCATCATTAAGCATGTTCACATATTGTCATGCTTAATAACGTCATCTATATTTAACTCACCCCAAGTGAGAAATAAAAAAAAAATGCAATGCGTAACGCAATTTTCTACTTGTTCACCAGTTTTTAAAACATCCTACAGAAAATTTTAAGTCATTTATATTATTTACAATATTTTTTACAGTTATTCACTCACTAGGAGTTCTCACACGGGTCATCATCAGAAATTGCTTACCGACTCACAAGTTTCCCCAGATTTCCAGTACTCTTCACTTCTGTCGGTAACCTTTGCAAATGAATTTACATCATTGCAACAGTTATTTGTCATTGACTTCTCGCTGACAATGACCATTGGTCTTCACTGGAATTTGGATGGCAATAAATCTCTCCAAGGTTCCAGTCCTCTTCAAACTCATCCAGGGGAGACCTGGTTAGAGCACTGTCTTTCCATCCTCTTTGACTATTTAGTGTGGCGCCAGTCAATGCCAACACTACATTTTTTTTTTGGGGGGGGGGTAAAAAAAATATTGTAAACAATATAAATGACTTAAAATTTTCTGTAGGATGTTTTAAAAACTTGTGAACATGTAGAAAATTGCGTTACGCATTGCATTTTTTTGTTATTCTTATTATCTATATATTAATAACGTGTGTGTTCTTTTGTGTGTCACGCTTACATCCGGGTCATTTAATTGTTATGTTCTTTTATTTCTTGTTATAAATAATTTTACCAAGAATTCTTCATAAGTTTTGGTTTCGATTTCGATTATGGCTGAAGGAACTCAAGTTATATATATGCATATATTCTTTTCATAAGTTTTTCTTTCTGTTTCGATTCAAGCTAATTCAACCAAGTCCTATGGATATATTTTTTTTATTTTTGAAATTGCAACTTTATAATATATAAAAATCTATAGAACATTAACTCTATAATAATATGTATGAAATTTGCAAGAATTAAAATATCATATTTAAGCGTACTTTATAACTGGGCTTTACCGGGCGTTCGTGCAAGCTTAGATAAATACTTTTGCAGTTTAAACAAAAAGGCTACAATAATATCGGAATGTATTTACACTGAACATCTACAGAATGACAACATCAGTATATTAGATGTGAATGAGTCCCCTGTCAAATTTCCACAGTTCCTGCTAGTTATTATTATTTTTATTATTATTATTAGTGTTATTTTTTTTCAGAGACAAGTAAATTGGCTGAAAGAAATGATCAAATAGGCACAAGAGGCGAACAAATGGCTGAGAGACATGGACAGATGGCAGCAAGGAGTGAACGGATGTCCGAGAGGCGTGAACAACTGTCTGAAAGATGTGACCAAATGGCCGAAACAAGTGAAGGCATCCCTTCCAGGTTTAATTGGATTCTGAAACTGAAAAACCCTTCATTAAAAAAGGTAAAAAAAAAAATGTTTCGATTGTTTATGAAAAATAACTTTGCAAATAGTCAATATTTTGACTTATGCGAGCGACTATTCTCATCTTGAGTGTTATTTTCACATTTCAAAGCACGTAACCTTTGACCCTCTTCAAGTGTGTCTTGTTCCTATTTACAATACCTCCCCGTGGGACAGAGTTAGACACCAGGGTCGTTTTTTTAACGTGGAGAAAAGGAACAAAAATTCAAAATTGTCTCAGTCGTGAAGGATTTCTCCACTGACAGAGAACAAGAAATTGAAGTGCAGCATCTGAAGAACAGATACTACACTGTGATCTTGGCCAAAAACTCAAGGAATCTTTCTGTCACACTATATATATTAGTGTTAGGATGATTAATCAGAATTAGAAAAATTGGAACTTTTGGGGTATCAAAATCGGAAAAAAAACAAAAAAAACTGAGCTTCATTTTTTTATTACAAAAACGATTCTTTGAAAATGTTTTTCTTGAGACTAAAAATGAGATAAACATATTTATTAGAAGATTATTCATTTTCAATATAAAAAAAAATGGTCAAATACTGCTGGTGATGAATCCCATTCTCAACTGTAGCATTGACTCTCAAGTCTAATTTATTTTTTATTGTTGAACTATTATAAGCAAAGTTGCTTATTCCTTTATCACATTTGTTTTCACACCTACTAAGTATGACGTCTTTATGATACTTCTCAAAGAGTTTACAGTTTAATATTAAACGATCTAAACTGTTGGATGTTTTAATTTATTTCTTTGGTGTCATTTGAACTTTCCCATTGTCTGATGACCGCATCTCGCAATGAATTTATCAAAATCTTGGATAAAATGCATTTAGAATTTTGTCAAATAAAAAAAGAAAGTCTATTTACATTTAAAAGAAACCCCTTCTAAAATATGATATTCTACATTTTTAAGCAATTATGAGTGAACACACGGTAAAAAAAAAAACAATTATTTTTAGAATTTATAGTGAGTTAGTTGCACATATAAGTTTTATGCAAAATATTTCTCGTTTCAGGCCATTCTAACTTTTAGGATAGTTAACTAAATTTTTTACCACTTGTATTTTTCTAAGTCCGAACGGTAAAGTTGTATTATAATAATGAATCGCTTTATTTTTCGTACTACCACTCAGACTTATGATTAGTAGTAAGGGGACGTATCTTTAATGACTTTTATAACGATGACATATTTTTTTACTAAAGGTTGATCAGGAACATTAATATGGCAAGATTTAAAACAAACAAAATTGATTACATGTTCTTAAAACACTTTCTAGTCCAAAAGATGTGATGATTTTACGTTAAATTTATACAGAATGCTGATTTTTGTTGTTTTATTTCATTTTTACCGCTTACAAGTTTTTTCAGGCTTAAAAATGGAGAATTTTAATTTTTTTGTGTGTGTAAATTATCATAATATGCAGAGTGATAATAATACTGATGATATAATAATAAAAAATTAAAATTGAAAAAAATGATGAAAAAGAAAAAAAAAAAAAAAAGCACTAATATTGTCATAAAACTGTCGCATTTATAAATTACTAACCTGGGTGCCCCTGTGTTGCTGAGCAAAAAAAAAAAAAAAAAAAAAAAAAAATGATAGTAGGTAGGCAGGCTCGAACCCATACCGCGAAGGAGGAAAAGAATGTGGAAAAAAAAAAATGTGATGTCTTTGCTGTTGCGCCCATTGCCAAACTGGAAGTGACCTAAGTTTAAATAAGGGTAATCAATCGAAAAGAGAGCATGACTTTCGAAAATATTGACAAAAAAAAGTGACCCCTCCTATAAAAAATTGCCCAGTTGAGGGTGAAGGAATTGATGTTTTTTGGCCAATTTTTCGATATTTATCATCCGAATGGTCGAGCTTCAAAGCAATACCGATCTTGTGAAAATCCGTCACCTCTATCGAAAGTTTTAGGTGGACATGCATACATAAATACATTTAAACAGACAGGTGAGATTTATATTATGGACTAGCGAGGGGGGGTACACGGCGTTGCCCAGGTGTTTGGAGGTGTGTGTGGTTTTGGGTAAATCAAAACTCCGGGGTGGGGGGTAAAATAAAAAAAAGTTTTGGTAGGTAAGTATGCAGATCGAACCCGAATTCTTGAGGCAAAGTTGGAAATTAAAGTGTGAAAAAAAAAACGTGCGACGTTAACCATTGGGCCACTGCGAAATACTAACAGAAACACGTTTGAATTTATTTATTTAAGTATTAAAAACAGAATTGACACGTGGCCGCAATAAAAGTTAACTCTGCTGCTTCTATTTGACCTCATTAATGCCAGCTCCCCATTCCCAAGATGTTGGGGAGGGGGAAACCAACTCCCAATTGTCCAGATTGAATGGCAATTGCCTGATATAAGGAGTTTGGCCCCACATTGATCAAAGCTGATTGCTTTCTGGACGTTTCGGCAAAAACCGAGAACACGACCCGTTTGAATTTAGTTTTACTGTATTTATACTAAAAAGCAGAACAAACAGGGGACAGAGCGAAATAGTGCGAATCTTATAAAAGTCAATGTAAATAAATCTAGACGTGACACGCGTTCGCAAATCTTCAATATTATTATGTAGGGGGTATACGAACACTTCTAAGCGATAGTAACCCCCTCCCCCCCACTGAGGACAGAGTGAAATAGCGTGAATCTCAAAAGTCAATGTAAATAAATCTAGAGGCGACCCCGCGTTCCCAAATCCTAGATATTATTATCTAGGGGCTATATAAACAATTCTAAGCGATAGTACCCCCCCTCCCCCTCCCCAGGAGCGTCGGCGAAAAAGCCTTTTCAAGACATACAAAAAATCTGTGCGCGCATTTGCATTTTATATAGATTATACCGGGAAAATGGTTAACAATGAAATAAAAACAATTTTGTCAAGAAAAAAAGACCTACATTTATTGAGACTATCTTTACTATTATATAAAAGGAACTTTGTGTGTGTCTATATATGATTTTGTTCCCTATGGACTGGAAAACAGCTGGGCCGATTTTTTTTTTATGAAATTGCTCACAAAGGTACTTTATCTGCCTGACAGTGTTCTTAGATAGATTTTGTATCAGAATATTTTCGATAAGTATCGATAATGGAAATAATCCGATGAAAGAAGGAACAAGCGATTTTAATCAAAGTTAACACCTTACACAGCCTAACATCACAAGTGCATTTGAGAAATTTTGTTACCACACAAGTCAAAAGGCTCAACATATCAAATCAACAGTAATTTTTTTATATATGACAGAAGCGCATTCGAAATGAATGTTTCTGCTTAAAGCACAATTGAAGCATGATACTTGACTTTTGCATTTTAAACTTTAATGCAAGCGATTATATATAAAAAATAATTTTATAAAATTAACAGTAGGTTCTCTACAGTGCAATGTAGACTACTATGTATAATGGACTAAGTCGCTGCGGGAAGGCATGTAAAGCTTCCTCCCTGTGCACCGCGATGGGTCCCTAACTAGAGCAGACAATCAATCAATTTGATTGAAAAATTTCACCAATTTTGATGACAATAAAAAATATAGGAATGAGAAACATCCATTTATCATCATTCAATCCCAGACAACGTCAGGTCTCCTTGTTAATAAAATATAAATTTAAGAAGATTTATTTAACAATTTAAAGTGCGAGGTTAATGTAAAATGAGCTACTTTTTCTGAAACATTCTAGCATTTTAGAGTAATTAACAAAACAATTATTTTTCTTTAGGAGATGAATTCAATGTGCTTAGTTTTTGAAGTATGGGTTACTTTTTTTAAGTGATTACATATGGTTTTACAAACAAAAAAATCTAACTTAAGTTTAATGGTAAAAATTTAGTGAACATCTCTAAAAAAAATTAGAACAGTCCTGAAATGGTAATCATTCTACATTAAATTTATATGAGAAATTAGCCTGGGTGCCCGACATTGCCTGGATGTTTGGAGGTGTGTGTTGAGCAAAAAAAAAAAAAAAAAAAGAAAAGAAAAAAATCGTGGTAGTAGGCAGGCAGGCTCGAACCCGTACCATGAAGGAGGAAAGAAATGTGAAAAAGAAAAGTGACATCTTTGCTGTTGCACCCATCACCAAACCGGAAGTGACAAAGATTTAAATTAAGGCTAGTCAATCGAAAAGAGGGGATGACTTTCGAAAAAAGCGACCCCTCCCCTCCTTGTAGAAAAGTGCCCAATTGCTGTTGAAGGAATTAATGTTTTTAGCCAATTTTTCGATTTTTGTCATTCGAAGAGGCGAGCTTCAGATCGATACTGATCTCGTGAAAATCCGTCGCCTCTGTCAAAAGTTTTAGGCAGACATACATACATTTAAACAGACAGGTGAGATTTATATTATAGACTGGGGGGGGGGTACCTGGCGTTGCCCGGGTGTTTGTAGACGTATGTGTTTTTGGGTAAATGAAAAGAAAAATCGTTAGTTGTTTTTAAAAAAAAAAAAATGAAGCCTTGACGCGCAGTTGGAAAATAGTAAAGTGCAAAAAAAAAACGTGCGACCTGGCAGGTGCCTGTTTGTGACGAGTTAATGTCGTGAACTTTGAGTGCGGGACAGTGTTGTATTTACCGCAAGTCTGTTGGCTTTTTTTTTTTTTTTATACGAAAAAGCTTAATGCACACGTGGCGATCGTAAGTAATAGCTATTCAGCAGTTAACATTTTCTGCGGGAAAGTTTTTAATGAGGTCAATAACCCGGTTTGTTTTTACCTAACTTTGGGGAAAACCAGCTCCTCGTTTATTAGGGGGGAGTGTCTCGTCTCAAAATGAAAGCAACAGTCTGATATGACGATAAGCCGACATTGACCAAACGTTAAATCGCTTTCTAAAGACCACTGGCCATGGGCCAGTTGTTTGAATAGAGTTTTGCTTTTATTTATACTGAAAAGCGAAAGTAACACGTGCCGATCCCGAAAATGTCAAATATTTAACGTTTCAAAGTCAGGCAAATTAAAGAGAGGTGATCACTGTTGTTAAGTCGTAGATATTATCATTTAGATGTGATATAAAAAGTTTTAAAAATGAGCGACGACCTCAAGAATCCGCTGGAAAAAAGCCTTTTGAAGACATACACAAAAAGCGAACATTCATACACACATTTTTGCTTTTATATATGTAGCCTGGGTGCCTGCCGTTGCCCGGGTGTTTGGCGGTGTGTGTTGAGCAAAAAAAAAAAAATTGTAGTAGACAGACAAGCTCGAACCCGTGACGTGAAGGTAGAAAAGAAAGTGGAGGTGTGTGTAAGGGTGTGGGTTGAGCACAAAAAAAAAAAAAAAAAAAAAAAAAAAAAAAAAAAAAAAAGGAAAATTGCGAGGGTGGGGGAATAGTGGTAGTAGACAGGCAGACTTAAACCCGTACCGTGAAAGCATTGCATGTACCTTCTGGGAAGATTGGGCGTGGGGCCAGCACCCTCACCCCGAAAAAAGAACTCAGCGCTACAAAACATCTACAAAGTTGTAAGATAGCTTATGCCCGTCTATGGGCTCAAGGCTATGGATGGATGGATTGGTTTTACTTGAAATTGAATATTTCGAATTTCACTATTATAACTAAAAAGTGCTTATATATATATATATATATATATATATATATATATATATATATATATATATATATATATATATAAAATTATCTATATTTTGAAAATTGGGTTGAAAATTTATTCTATTATTATTTCAATTATTCTTGGCCAAAACATAACATGTATACAGAAAAGGAATGTAGTAATACACATTAAAAATGTTTTTTTTTATATTAACTAAATAAATCATTTATAGTTAGACTGTATGAGATTTACTATTTAACTGCACAGAAGTTGATAGCATTTAGGACCCATGGCATAGTGGATAAAATACTTGGTGAAATTCAGTAGTAAAGTTAAACTCTTCTGGAGGTAGAATCTTCAATTCTTAAGGTAAGCGACACTCAAAATACAATTGCAAATTAATTAGGACTTCTACCGAGTCATGGCTGACTGAATGAGAACCTGCTATTCGCGTGGATTAAATAAAGAGTTCCATTTGAAATTTCGTGCGGATTACAGAGTTTAACAAGATATACCTGAAGAAGGTCGGAGTGACATCGACCGAAACGTACAAATAACACTCAAGATGAGAACAGTAGTTCAAAGGATTCAAATAATATGAATAATCACGCCTCATCTCAAAAATTCAGAAACAAATTGACAAGATTTATTCATTTTAATGAAAAACAAAATCGTACTAAAATGACCTAATTATCTTTATTTGATACTTTAATAGCCTTTAATTCAGTAGTGATCAATCGTTAATGATTTGCAAACGTTCTGCCTCTCATGTTATCTTCAGATTAAAAAAAAATCTGTTGCTGCTCCGTTTTAAATTTGAATTTTCAAATATCACAGCAAGTTCTCAATTGGTTTCAAATCCAGTGACTGACTTGACTGTTGCAACATTATTTACAACCACTTATTCATAGATGTTGCTGTATGCTGATGATGAGTATTCTGTTTGGAAAATCCAATCAGCAAGTAGTTTGATAATAATTCCTACCCGGACAAAGTATGTTCTGAAAGAAACCGAATCAAATTAAATTTCTTAAAATTCTTTTTAACAGCGTGTTGCAATGCTCCACAAGAAGAAACTGACAAAACAGAATCAAATATTGATTTTGTATAAAGCTATTGATGACAAAAAAAAGTAATAGACTGACTTTACTTTATCTATTAGAAGAAGAAGATTTATAAATGTTACTAGTATAAGAAGAGTTAAATATTATGATCCTTATATTTAAATTTGGAAAGCGTTTTCTTTTCCCAATGTTTTAATTGTTTATGATACCACATGGTCCCTCGCTCGACAATAATCACCGATTCCAATGTTGTGTGCCAGTATTCTTCTCCTTCATTTTCTCTTCTCATTCTGGCCATGTTGTTTCCCGTGCATTTGCGACTGTGTAATATACCCATATTTAACCGATAAACTCTTAAACTACTGGTCATATAACACTGAGTAATCATACACAAAGTGGTTTATACCAAGTAAAATCTTTGTTTGGATGGATGAATAATGTGTACAGAAGTCGGCAAGTTGAAATATAAAATGTTCATTTCAAGTTGCCGGTATATTTTTATTAGTTTGCACATGCGTAAAACTAATCATAGCTAAAAGTGGTTTAATTTTTAAACTTTCTTATTTGTCTGTCGGGTGAACTCAAACGGAACGCAGCTGGAGCGCTAAATGTTTTGGTTTCGATTCTAGCTGATGGCACCCAATTTCTTTTTCTTTTTTTTTTTTACTTTTGAAATAAGTACGATATATTAGTCACAATATAATATCTAATAAAGAATTAGCTCTATAATAATAATTACATAATGTGCATGAATTAATATATATTTAAACGTATCTCAGGAGCAACAAGGTCGGGCACCCCCTTCCTTCGCTAGTAAACGAATGAAATAAAACAAAAAAGCACAAATTCTGCAAATATTAGTTGCACTCTGGGTGTGTGTGTGTGTGTGTGACACCATCGACCCTTTACACACTAATGGCCACATCTACATCTACTGTCGAGGCTGTGTCAGTTGTTTGATCATTTCAGTTCCCCTTCACCTCTCAGCTACAGGTCCTGGATATGACCTTAAACTATATCCAGTGGTGAGGCTCCAGCTTGCGGGCTTTGGGGAGTGTGGAGCCACCCTTTAATTTACCATTGCTCCCAGGTCCACTCTGACCCAGAGTGGTAGTACCTGTTAGGGTCCCAATTATGGGTTAAATAGAAACCGACTTGAAAACAACAAATATATTCTATTAAAAAAATTTTCTTCAAAATCTTTGGATTCAGCATTAAATAATCCGAAAAGGGTTGATATGCCGTAAAACAAAAACAACCAACCAACATCTAAGCTACAATTTGCCCTTGACTGTCTTCAACTCATAACTCTCCTCAACTCTATTGTCAATCACTGCAAACTCAAGATTGTCCTCCAACTCTTGCTAACTGTCGCAAAACTCCTTGACACTCCTAAAACTGCTCATAAATTAACTCTAAACATATTGACCTCCATTATTCAGTCCCTATGTTCCTGTTACTGTCCCATCTTGATGAATTATCCCAAGTCAGCTTCCTTTTGTGTTCCTTTGTGAACAATTTCCTATCTATTGTTCTGCTGATAAATCCATTTGCCCTTTCTTTTGTCACTTTTTGCTTTCTCTTCCACTTCCCAACACTTAAGACGGTGATAACAAATAAACAATAGACTGACTTTACTTTATCTATTAGAAGAAAAAGATCTATAAATGTTATTAGTTTAAGAATATTTAAATATGATTCTCATATTTAAATTTGAAAACATTTTATTTTATTTATTTTTTTTCAATGTTTTAATTGTTTATTTTGAAATTTCTTGATCAGGCAAATAACGGAGACTTGAAGACCTCTGATAACCATGGCAACAAGAGAGAAGCTTCCGCCACTGTGACCAGCGCCGAACAAGAGGAACAACATCCGTCCAAAATCTTGCGCAGATACTTTGAAGGCAAAAATTGTAAACAACGAGAGAACAGGTAAACTCGCTAGTATAATAGTTTTGCCATATTTCAGATGCGATTGGACAGCTTTCTGTGATTGGCGGAAGAAACCCAAGCGGCAAAAGATATCGGACTGAATTAACTTCTGGAAATGCTGATTTTATTTGTTTCCAAAATATCACCTAAAAGTTTATTTTAAACAATAATTTTCTATTTTGATTTTGGCGACCAGCACTCCAATTCAGATGACAGCTGAAAGGGACGTTTAGAATTAAACCATATCTGATACCATGTTATGCCTTACATAAATTTTGTAATGTTATTTGAACGTATTCTAATGGTCAAATTATTTAGTCAAAATAAAAACAGTTACAATTTCTATTCAACGCAGGTATTATGCCCTGTTTGATTTTGGAGGATGGGGACGGTAGAATGCCATTTTTTTTTTTTTTTTGACAAAAATCTTTTCTTCCTCTTAGCTAGATTCTTCCACCAAAATACTGCATTCACTCTATGGCTTTAAACCTACTTAAAAAATCTTTAATGGTTTCGGTGTAATTTTATTTACAAATGAATATATGTACAAGAATGATGATGGGCAGGGGGGGGGGGATGTCTATAAAGAACCAAACAGAATGCTAGGCAGGTTAGTAAGTTCTCCTAACTCTAACAGTCAACCAATTTGGGTAACTGGCTTGGAATGGCCCAACTGTACTCTTACTACTATCATACATACTCCTTAAGATTAGCATTGTCAGCAAATAAAAGATAATTATAAATTCAATTAGTCTTGGAAAAAATATATTTTGCCATTAAAACCTCAAAACACATTTACTGACAAAGACGGCAAAATATAGTGTTTGTCGGATCAAGGAGAGTAGAAAGTGGACATTGGATTTACTGTCGACAACCATGCAACTCTTCTTGCTCCCTTTATTTTGTCTTTAAGTCTGTCATGCCGCTGCTTGCTCCAAGCTAACATAGTCTAGGCAATTTCTGAAATGACCTTTCCCTGTTGACTGCAGTTGTTGTTGTTTGTCAATATACAGTTCTAGGAGGTTCACTCTCCCAAGCTTTGCCTTTTCCCTTTCAGAAAGGGTTAGCTTATTGTTAATCACCTGAGGCACCCCTACCAAGGAATACTGACAGGATTGCTCAGGCATTTATTGCTCTTCCTGTAGGTCGCTACCCCTTCAGTCCCTCTTTCCAGCTCTTGTGTTGCATTTTCCTATGGGGGGTGGGGGGGGGGAGTAGATAAATTTGTCCATGAACAAAGTTTCTGACAATGGGAGACCAATTGCTGTTTTCTGGCTCCGAATCTATCCATTTCACATTTTTTTTTACCTTGAAGTAGTTCTAACTTTTCATATAAATGAGTACATTGTAGTTGTGATAGGAACAAGATTTGATAATTTTGTGTTGTTGAAACTATGGTTTAAATTGAAATATGCTATTATTCATCTTTGTGTCGTATGCTGAGGTTATTCGTTTCATGAATGACTTGCAACTTCTGTCTGTTGCCATTTTGCTTGTGCCGCACATACTAAGATCAGCTTGTTAACAACTGATTCTATCTGTGTCTTAGTAAACTACCATAATTTTAGGCCATTGTTGATAACAATGTAGAACAATCTTTGGAGTGTTTCAAGGGACTGACAGTGGGTGACATGGGCGTACCAGTTGAGATAGCGTTGTGTGGTGCGCTTTCTCATAAAAAAAACCTTTACAGTGATCCCAGCAATTTTCTCCAGCCAACGCTGTTAAAAATCTTTCGATATTTGTTTGCATTAACTTCTAGCATAAGTAACAGATTAAAGATATTCCAGCTTGCCTAGAATTTTTAAAAACACTGTTTTTGTTAAAAATGTTTCATGGTTTATTTAATTCACTAGCGAGGGGCGCTTGGCCTTGCCTGGTCATAAAATGCGTTTAAATATATTTTAATTTATGCAGATTTCATATTTATTATTACAGAACCAATTTTCTTTTGAATATTATATATATAATCTTTCAAGCACACTATTCCTTCCCACTTGCCTTTAAAATCAGCATTCAAAAATTCCCATGTCATAAACATCTATTATATTATCTCCAAGTTCAAGGGAGGTCATTCATATGGCCTTACATCGATACTGAAGTTTTAGAGGAAACGATGGTTAGGGAATTTGTAAGTCATCTTAGTTAAGTCTGCTGTTGTCCTAGACTAACTTTCCATTCTCCACTGATGTCATTTCTGTTACCAATTCTTTGCATGAAAAAGAATGACCTCAAAGGTTAATTTCCTGACCTTTTGCCAACCCTATATATCCTGCCTAACTTGACAACAATCTTATTCCGAACCCAAATCTGCAAATTAGTACTAGTTGGCATACACACAATGGTTAGTTGGTTGGTTGTTTTTCTTTTACGACATATCAACCCTTTTCAGGTTATTTAATGCCGAATCCAAAGATTTTGAAGAAAAATTTTTTAATAGAATATATTTGTTGCTTTCAAGTCGGTTTCTATTTAACCCATAATTGGGACCCTAACAGGTACTACCACTCCGGGTCAGAGTGGACCTGGGAGCAGTGACAATTAAAGGGTGGCTCCACACTCCCCAAAGCCCGCAAGCTGGAGCCTCATCACTGGATATAGTTTAAGGTCATATCCAGGACCAACACAATGCTTAACAACAGAAATGATTTCTGGATGAAACTAAACTTTAAAGTGTGGTTCATTTATGTGCCTAAACACAAGGAAAACATTTATTTTCTCACAAGCCTCTCTCATTTTAAGGAACCAGCATTTTTATAAGTGACCATGACCATTGAAGGTTTCTCACGTTTACCCGCATGTGTGTGTGGATGGGCTAAATACTAGTGATGGAATGATTCCAATATTTTTCTTGATTCCAATACAATTACTGATTTCAATTTATGAATGTCTAAATATTTGATTAAAAAAATATTTTTCCCCAATTATCATAAAAAAAACATTAAATGTACATATATTTTCCCAAATATAAAGACAGATTCGTGAAAGTCTATATTTACTGGTAGTTTAATAAATATTATTTTATTATTATTATATTATTGTTATTATTATTATTATTATTGTTATTATTGTTATTGTTATTATTATTATTGTTAGGAGTGGAAGATTTTGTTTAAGAAGAAAAAGATGATCAATGGCATCGGAAAATAGGCACAAATTTTTCCGATACCCCCAAGTTCCGATTTTCCTGATTGATTAATCATCCTAACACTACTAAATACCAATAAAAGGCACAATAAAAAGTAAAACAGAATATTTTTGGATTATTCCAACGACTCTTCTCATCTTGAATGTTATTTTCACATTGTTTTGGCTGATGTAATCTCCAACCTTCTTCAGATGTGTCTTGTCAAACATGATGGCCTCAAAGGTTAACTGATTCTTTGTCAACCCCTACATCCTGCCTAACTTGACAATGATCTCTCTATGAACAAATCTTCACATGAATACTAGTTGATATACACATCTTTAAGACATTAACAATATATGATTTAACCTTCTATATATGTAGTTTCAATATTTATTGTGACTCAAAAGTTTTTTTTTTTTTTTTTTTATCCAGTTGATGACCCATGAATGTGTCATTGGGTAAACATTATGAACAAGCGTTGTGGGGTCAGGTCTAAGATCAGACTCTTACTGCTTCCTAAATATTTGATTTTGCAACCCAAATTATTCTTCCAACATGATCATTCCAAAGATAGCTGCCATTGATGTTCACCTTTGTTCTCTTTACAGCAGTAGCGTATCAATTGTGGAACCAAGTCGGGTGGCCAAAGAGCGACATGCAAGCAAGTCATGCCTGCCTCAGACCAAGGTAACATTCCATCCAACTGCACAAGTTCCACCCACCCAACATCGGAAGCTACTGGTTGTGTCCGAACATCAGTGCAATGTGATGACAAATCTTGTAGGTCTTTGGAAGAAAGGTCAATTGTGTGACGCTGGAATTGGGAATGGTACAACAATTGTAATGGTAAGTTTTGTCCATCAGTGAATAATTCCAACAAGCCAACAATTTTGTTGGCCATTGATACTACTTTTTTTTTATAATATCACAACTAACTTATTTTATTACTAGCACGACCTGTGAAAATTCCACGGGATGAGAAATATATTGAATCAACAAATATGTTTTGATAAAGCTGATATTTTTCTGGTTAGCACAAAAAAATTGTTTTATACAGAAAAACCAATAATATGCAGCAAATATGACTTTAACATTTCTATGAAAATAGTGTCCATTGTATTTTAAATATAGAACTGACTCAGATGAGATGAATTTAGAAGTACTAATAAATGCTTAGAAAGTAATATTGTGCTACATAATTCAATACAAATAATAAAATCACATTGTAAAACACAATTTTTTATTTACTCCTTCAGTTCAGCACCTTGGCAGACAATGTTCTCTTTTTTTGTCCGATTTCTTTCAAATGTTCCCTTTTTTTTTACGTTACATTTTGCTGACTTCTTTCTTTGGCGTAAAACCACTGCACATCGAAATTATTCCTTTCTCACACCATTACGTGACGTGATATATTATTAGAGTGATAGGTACTTGTACAGTTTAATCAAGACACTAAAAAATGAAAATATCGAAGAAAAAAAAGTTTATATTGTACGTATCCGTTATGGAATAAAGTTCTCCCCCAAAAAATTTCACTTAATTTGATCAAAGTAGTATTTTTTTTACAGTGAAAAAACAATTTGTTATGATACGTAGCAAAAGGTTTGATTTATAGGAAGAAAACCTAGTATTAAAGATGGGGAGGGAGTGTCGGCACTTTAAGTTGAGTTATCTCCCCGTGGCGTTTCTAAAAATCCAAACAACAGGCTGTCATATAAACATTTTTCTGCTGTAAAAAAAAAAAAACTACTTGATCAAATTAAGTAAAAAAAATTTTTTGAGATCTTCAGCCCAAAACAGATACGTACACTATAACATTTTTTCGATATTTTCATTTTTTTAATGTCTTGGTTAAACTGTACAAGTACCGAGTGATATTTGAAAACGAGACTATATTAAAAGGAGATCCCTCTCATATTCTTGTCCAGTGTTGCCAAGTTGGCCTTTTTAAAGCCAAGTTTCATGAATTTGGCCTTCAAAAATTGTATCTGGCTTTTTTTCAAAGTGTAACGTACAGACTAAGGAAAGAACAAACTTTGATTTTTTTTTTTTTTTCTTCATCACAAAAAAATATGTGCTAATATTCTAAAGTTTTGGGATTTATGTTTGAAGAAAAAAAATTCTATATTAATTCTTTTAATTTGGTGCAATTTCCAAGACAGGAACGTGTTTTTCTGCTCTGAGAAAATGTAATAGTGATTCCAAGTTCACAGAAAATCCTACAAGCAATCCCAATAATTGTAAACCTGGAGACAAATCTGAACCCACAAATCCTAATCATCATATTTGGTTTAAGCTAACTTATCTCTGGCCAGGTCTATATTTAGATAGGCCAATTAATGAATCTCTCCGATAAATGTAACCAAAGTTATGGCTAAAAGTGTAAATTTCACTTTTTCCATAACCTTTGACCTAGAAATTCGATAATCAAATCGCTTTTTGATCAAGTTATGTGATGATTGGTCAAAAATTGTGGACACTAGCCTATATACAAAAAAAAACTGCATAGTTTCAATCTTGAAGCTTGATCAAAAGCAACATCTGTGGCAAAAGTAATAATAAAAAAAAAAAGTTATAAAAGCTAGATAAAATTGAAAAAAAATAATTTAAAAATGAGATTTTTGATTTTGTTCTATAATTTTAATTTGAACATTAATAATTTTATTTTGTTTAAGAATGATTTTCTCTTTGATTATAAGCTTGTAAAAAAATTTTTTTTTTTTTTGGTTTCAGGTTCATAAAATCATTCTTCTAGCTGTGTGCCCCAAACTTCTGACCATGTTCAATAATGGTGGTCAATCAAATCGGTTTCTCCAGGTGAACTTTCCTCAGGCGATTAGCCACGAAGCATTGACAGCATTTGCAGAGTACATCTACAGCGGAGTGCTCGATCTAAATGCACGCCTTCTAAACCAGCTGAGGCAAATGGCTCTCCAACTAGGCATGAAGGAATTAGAAATGCTCTGTTCTGCCCACCTTTCGCCACATGAACAGGCGTCTGAAATGATTAACATTGACCCAAACCAACGCCCATCATCGCCTTATGATTCAATCCAGATTGTTAATTTCTCAGCAGATGATGTTTCCTCTCAAGATCCGGCGGATATTTCCACCCAGTTGCAATCCCCTAGAAAGAGGAAGTTATCATCGAGTATTTACCAACGTCTCGTGATTTCGTCTCCCGAAGTTATGCTGCAAAGAGACGAGAACAAACATTCTGTGTGCCTTTCCCCTTCTTTAGACAGAAGTTTGCACGATATCGATATTGAAAATAACAAATTTGAAGAACTTGTAGACTTACCGGCATCTGATATCCAAGATCCTTACATCGCATCTTTGGATTTTGGTTCGCCACCAGAAAAACTGATTTCCATTTCCAACATTAAAACCGAACCAATCAGTATTGACGATGACGAAAGCTGTGACGACGATCAGACGAATGTTTACCCTCACAATGCTCCGACAGCCTCTCCTGCTGACGTGTTGACAACAAACTATTCACCTCCAGTCAACCAGTTGCAGAAAGAGAGGTTGGTCGGATCAAAATCGCGTACACATCATAAAAGAAAGTGTCGGTCTACAGTGAACCGGATTAGGTATACTTCGGAAGATGAGATGAGTGATAATGAATGGCAAGGTGTTTCTTTCCGTATAAAGAAAGAGAAACTGTTTAATCAACCTTCTATGGATAAAGATAACGAACCGTTTCCAGTTGAAATGATATCAGTTGTAAGAAATCAGAACTTAAGTAATAAATCGGCACCGGATTAACGGAATCACAACCTTTTTTCTTTTTTTTTTAACAAACTCTTCAAACTTAATCACAAGTGCATTTTTCTATCATCCAATGAATGCGATAAACATTGATTAGTTATTGGTCAGTTATAGATCTTTGCCAAACAAACAATAGTGTGAATGTGGGTGTGTGCGTTGCATGTAAGTAATCCATTTCATTTGATTAAATATCAAATTTTTAAACAAAAAAACTTCTTGATATGTTGATTCACAGTTCCATTGACGTTTTCTGAATAATTTTCAGATGCCAAAAATATTACTTTTTAAAAAAGTATATATAAAAGATGGTTTTGTTTTTAACTGTTTAGAGGTGACCAACTTTAAATTGAAACTCTATTTACTTTAATTACACATTTGGCAACTATCAGTTATTTTGAGTTCAGCTTGGTTTGGCAATTCATTATGAAGAGACTGACATTTGATCAGCATTTGTAAATTGTGCAAATTTATTTTTACATTTGATGAATGAATGCTTTTATGAAATCGATCTGTCAACTGGCCACCTCGTTTGTGCAATTAAAATAACTCTACTAGATTATTTCCTTTCGGAATATGTAAAGTCTTATATATATGCTGATAAACCAGACAATTGACCACTTGGAAGACAACATTTGATACATCATTGCTGAAATAAAGCCTAATTTAATCAGTAGAGTTTGTGAAAATTGGACCTCTAGATTATACCATATATGCCCGAGTCATGGGGCCTATATACCTGAAATTTTATTTAAATTATAAATACCAAAAATTAATCTTTGGAATAAACCACATATTTGTATAATAAAAATATTTTTCTGTGATTTGTTTTAATTTAAAATTTGCCACCTCTAAAAACACACCTTTTATATATATATATATAAAAAAATATATGGTATTATATTTTTTTTACCAAACATTCAATCATGCATGCAAACAGTATTCCTATATATAATTTGATTGCAGAAATTCCCCTTTGGACCAAAGTACACTAGGTTTGCTCCAACAGATGCCACATACAAATTTATTATGTCTAGACTATTAGTCAGTATATTATGTAACTTTTGAACGCCATCTTACACACATTTATCCGCTTTATTAAAATCTTACATTCCAACCTAGGAAAAATATCATCACAACCGCAAAAATACACAATGGAAATAACTGTTATTTTTCCTTCTAAATAAAAAGTACTACTCCTGCTCCCACTGAAGACTGGGTAAAACTATACACAATCTAAATATATTGTCTTGACACCCTTATTAACTGCGTCATACACTGATAGACATACAACTACCTTTACACTTCCGTATTCAAAAATAATTTCTCCCCATTTACATTCCGCGTATTCTCATTGGCTGAAAACATAAAAATCTGTTATTCCAGATTACACCCATTAATACTAAAAACGAACACTTCAAATCTTCACCAACATGGCCCTCTACATCTACATGAATCAATATTTTTCTGATTATTAAACCAAATAAAAATAGTCTAGAACTTTCATAATCATAAATATGCGTAGTTACATCCTCACATTTAATTACACACACATTATCGCCGCACATTGTTTGTAAAAATATACTTTCCTATAGTCGCATTTTCGCGAAGTTAAAGACAAATGTTTACATTACCTTACGGTATCATTTACTTTTTCCTTACCAAAAAAGTATTTGTAATAAAACTTTAGAAATAAGTTGGCGAATCTTCTTCCTTAACTGTTTACATCTTTTATTAATGTTTGGTTTCAGCGTCCTAAATTATGAGATGACAAAATGAACAAATCATAGTAAACAAGATGAACTTTCTTTTTGGAATGTTTGATTTGGGCGTCCTACTTTATGACATAAATTGAATGAAACTCTTCCCACTCACAGGATGGTGTGTCTATTCCAAGAGCCGTTCTTAATATGGGGATGTTGCGGATGACCAGAGGAGGTTGGAGGTGTCCGTTCCGAAAGCTGTTTTTACCATGAGGAGCTTGGAGGTTGGGCAGCAGCAACAGCAACAGTACTTCACTGTTTTTATGAGAGGGGGAGAGTGATTATTCAGCATTTTGGGGGGATGAGGATAAATTTTTACTTTAGATCCACCACACACTTTCCTTTAAAATGACGACCTGTATAGGTTTTTCACTATGCTGATTAAGAAAATCTGCATTATATTTGGCAGATGCATGTAGTTTTCGCCATATAAAGCCTGTATTATGCACTATACATATCACTGGTCGCCAGATTAGTACACACAGGCAAGAATCAAATCTAATTATATCCGACCGACACTGCCGCTCTCTAACTTCTTGGTTCATGGTATATTTGCGTGTGAGGATATTGACACTGACTATCAAAGTTAAATTTGTGGCAAATATTTTGTAAGTCATCCCAATACCAAAATGGGATGTTTATTCCAAAAGCCGTTCTTAGCATGGGAATGTTGTTGGTGACCATTCTGAAAGCCGTTCTTAACATGAGGGTGTTGGGGGTGTCTATTCCAGAAGCCTTTCTTAACATGAGGAGGGTGGTTTAGTTGTTTTTGTTTTACGGTATATCAACCCTTTTCAGGTTATTTATTTTGAAGAACAATTTTTTGATAGGGATATTTGTTTTTTTAAGTCGGTTTCTATTTAACCCATAGTTGGGACCCTAACAGGTACTACCACTCCGGGTCAGAGTGGATCTGGGAGCAATGGCAATTAAAGGGTGGCTCCACACTCCCCAAAGCCCACAACTGGGGCCTCACCATCGGATATAGTTTAAGGTCATATCCAGGACCACGAGGAGATTGGGTGCTGGGCAACAGCAACCATACTTAAAATTTTTCTACAAGATGAGAGGGGCATGCTTCCACCGGGTAATGCCGGTTAGTGGGTCCCGTGAGTTTTTTTTTTTTTTTTTACATAGGCATCACCACATTATCAAGGCCCAGAGGCCACTCAAGGATAAGGGTTAAAGAGTGTACAGTAGACATTGGACAATATAGTAATCATTAGTAATGAAAATTTGGTAAATTTGATAACTTATTTGGAACGGCTCATCAAGAACTTATTTACTTTAGACTTGAACACAACCATATTGTAGTCAGCCGGAAAGCAGGAAAACGGAAGACAATTCCACAGGCGTGCAGTTCTAAGAAAGAAGCTTTGTTCATGGAATCTACGTTTAGGTTTAGGCACAGATAAAGAGTGGGGGGGGATTATTGATAGTGTTTACAGCTAGACGAGTGTTTCTTGTGAAAGTTTGGCGAGGGGGGACCATAGATTGAAGCTCAGTCGAACACTTTCCATGAAAATAACGATACATCAGAGACAAACTCGCAACATCTCTTCTGTGAGATAGAGGTTGCAAGGAGGAGAAAAGGACATCTCCTACGAGGCTACGAAGTCTATTTTGAACTCTATCAAGGCAGGACAAGTCCTTTCTAGCAGCTCCTGCCCAGATGTGGCAACAGTATTCCATCCTTGGACGTACCTGGCTCTTATATAGATAGAGAATAGCATCAGCAGTGAGATATTTACCGGATCGATAGAAAGATCCCACCATTTTTCCAGTTATATATAAAATTGAATTGCTTGTGTGTTATAGAAATTGATATGTTAACAGTTAAGAGATTCAAATATGTTTCAATAAGGTGAATTTCTTTTTTACAAATTCTAAATACATGAATGAAATTTTCCTTTGATTCTATCTGCGGTCACTAAGAGCAATTATTGGTTAAGTCTAAAAAAATAAATGAAGCATAATGAAACGAAATTCATTATTTTAAATCAACTTTTTTCGTTCATAAAACAAAAATATAATAAAGAATATCTCATTTAAGAATGTATTTTAAAAATGTTTAAACATTTAAATAATTATTTTATTACCCCCCCTTTTTTTTTTTTTTTTTTTTTTTTAAGATTTAAAATAATTTGAGTTTGTTTTGATTCATTAAAGTCATTTGTTTTATTTGTACAACTGTATTTAAGAACAAGTAGTTTTGTGTTTATTTAAAAAAACACTATCATGTTAACAGGTTTTATTCACCACAAACAGGTAATATTGCTATGGATAAGCATAAGGGGGCTATAGTAGGGTGGTGTGTTGAGCAGCAAGACATTGTTGGATTTTACTTGTCTGCCAGTTCAAAGTATTTTCACAGATTGGGATTTATCTTTATCATTTAAAGATTTTTTTTTCCTTTCGTGTTCTATTCTCTTCATTCACTGTCGCATTTGTTGATTATATCCATAAAGTGCGTATTAGATTCTTCAGACTACTGTTCTCATCTTGAATCTTATTTCCATAACGCCTCGACTGATGCAACCCCCGACCTTCCTCAGGTGCATCCTGCCAAACCCAGAGAGTCTTTGCATCAAATCCAGGAATCCACACAGAATTTTGAATGCAACACTTTATCTAAAATCTATGGAATCAACATGCTCTGGCTGTCAGCCATGATTGGGTACTAAGTCCTAAGCAATTCGCGTTTGATAGGGGGATTCTTGAGTTTGGCAGAATGCACCTAGGTAGGGTCAAAGGTTGCATCGACAGAAATGTAAAAATGACACTCAAAATGAGAACAGTAATCCAAAAAATATGAATAATCGATCATCATCTAAAAAATTCAGAAACAAAATATCTGCAAAATTGTTGCTCATATTTCTAACCCTAACACTTCCTCGCCACCATACTTCAACACTTTGACTTTACATTTCCACTTTTCTAGAATTTCTGCCGATATCACTGTTGCACTAATCCGGAGAATCATTAAGAATCTTTACCTTTTCATAATAAACACGGATCAGAATGGTTTTTTAAAAAAAAAAAAAAAAAAAAAAAAAAACGCTTAAATCAAAACAAATTTCTCAACGTTGGGGCCATGACCCCCAATCAATTTCTGAACCTGGAGGCCATGACCCCCTCTCTTATTTTCATAATCGCCCCTACACTCTTTCACACATGAAATTTAACATAAACTGATCCCCAGTTTCAAGGACATTCTAGCTTTTTAAGGCAATAAACTAAACATCTTTTTCTATGAAGAGATAAATTATATGCATTTGGGAGGAGAGGGGGTCATACTGAAAAATTAGTAAAAAGAAAATTAATAACCCTAAGTTTAAATGATAACTTCCCCTTTCCAAAATACCCTTTCCTTAACTTGAGAGACCATGCCCACCTCTCCAATTTCTATACCAGCCCCCTCCCAACCTTGCATGCATGAAATTTAATGTAAAATAATCTCTGACTTCAACGCCATTCTAGCTTTTTAATGTAGTTGACCAAACATCTTTTTGCTATGAGAGATAAATTATGTGCATTTTTTTTTTTTTTTTGGGGTGGGGTCATGCTGAAAAATTATTAAAAATGTTCGATCAACTATCCTATTTAGATTTTTCTTATAAATAGAGCTTAAAACATTACTTCAACAAAGTAATCATAGCTTTGACATGATTTCATAGATTTATGATTTACATAATATTTCAAAACATGAAATTAAAAATGGGTAAACGTTATCAATAGTGTTTGAAATTAATTTAATAGTCCTAAATAATTTATTTTGCTTTATAATTATAAAGCAATTGTGAGTTTAATGAACTGATTCACGTTTGCAGCAGTTGTCAGCATTGTGATCCTTGGCTTGTGCAAGATGGCAGGCTCTAGAATTTGTGCCTATAGGGTTCATTAATTTTAGAAGCAAAAAAACAATTTTTTTCAATGGTTAATTACTGTAAAACATTAGTATAATCCCAAAATGAAGAATCATTTTTATGTTGAATTCATGTGCAAAACTGATCTGAGTTCAAATTTTGAATTTTTTTTTTCTTTTTTTCCACCACGATTTTCAAGGTGTTCTCATATAATCGCCTAATAAAATAAAATAAAATCTCATTTGTTCTTTTTTTTTTTTTAGTGGGGGGGGGGTAAATAAAGGGTGTTAATGTAAAATGCTATTTAAAAAAAAATTTTTTTTTTTTTTTTTTTCATGCTAAAAGTATCGACTCATATTTTTGGATTTTATTAAATTCCATGAAAATTAGTTTTTTCTATAAAAAGAAAAAATTCATATTTAGAATTTATTTTCAAAACAAAAGTACAGATGTATTAAAATACATTACCTGTCACGAGATGAAAATGTTGAATTCTAATAATCACATAATTTGATCAAATAGACTTTTATTAACTAAGAAAATCAAATTTTATGACTAAGCGAGGCACTGTGTTTTTATCTGCCATGTTTTATAAATGAGACTACTTGATTAAAACTATTGAGATCAAAATCAGCCTCGGAATGACTACAATTTCTATATATAAAAAAATTACTTGATCAATTTACATGATTTTAGGAATACGACATATTTGTTCCATGATGGATCATAATGATGGAGATTTTTCTGTAATTTAGTTTTTAAAATAGCTTTAATCCTAAATAAGCAGCAAAGAATGTTAAAAGATTTTTAATAAAATTTAGTTCTTTCTTTGCCTTTGGGTAGAGATCAAAGTGTAACATCTGTTCTGATGCTGCACTTCACGTTTTTGGTCCTGCTTAGTGGAGGAGAAATCCTTCATGACTGGTACATTTTTTTATTTTTGTTACTAACCAGAGTGCCCTTTTTGGGGGATATGGTTTCCTGCCACATTAAAAACTGACCTTGTATCTAACTCTGCCCTCATGGGGAGGTAAGTAAACAAAAAAAAAAATAGGTTTAATTCAAGAAATAAATAACAAAAAAATGTGATATTAGTAAGACCCCATGTATGTATGTGGGAGAAGGAGATAAGATGTTTTGATTAAACAAGTCTTTTATCGCCTCCTATCTGCACCGTGAATCATTTCCTAGAGATAAAGAGGAAGAAGAGAGAAAACAGTCTTATTAAAAACTGTGCCAGAAAATTACTCACACCAAAGCTCATCCTTCATCTTTATGAAGCAACAATTTGCACATGTATGAAGTATTAGTGACACATCTGAGCTGGAGTATCTACCACGTCTCTCACTCTTAGACAAGGTCCAAAAAAGAGTTTCAAATCTAAAAGGTTCAACACTATCAGCTAAGCTCCAACCTCTGCCCCATCACTGCAATGTCGCATTTCTGTGTCTGTTTTACAATTACTTTAATGGAATGTGCTCTGATGAAATCATCCTCCCAACTAACCTGACAAGCACATACTCTCGACTACATCGATAAGCAGCAATGCCTCTAGATGCCAAAAAGCCTTCTATTCTAATATTTTCTTTCCTCAGACTGCTAGACTTTGAAATTACCTCTCTGATTCATGCTTCTCATACTGTACTAATTTGCAAAAGTTTCAATGTAATGTGAACAAACGTCTTGTTGTTTAACTCTCCTCAGTCCCCTGTTACATATGATCCTAAATAGTATCCCCTTATCTTCCAACTTGCAATATGTCTTGTTTGGGGTGAAAATGAGTATAAAAAAAATTCAAATTTAAAAAAAAAAGCCGTCTATCCTAATAATTTCTTTTCACAGACTGCTAGACTTTGAAATTCTGTTTCCGGCTTACCTGAACTAGGCTGAAGAAATTTAAGTGTGCTGTAAACAGACATCAAAATACTGCTTTTTCTGAAGTACACACACACACAAAAAATCATGGTATAAAATAAGAACGGGGAAAGGGTTCAACAAAAGGACAAGAGTTATAGACAGAAACTTAGTAAAAGTTGTGTCACTTGGTGAATTTATTGCAAAATACGGCCAATTACAATAATAAAATTGATATTTTTTTATTATTATTAATCATAACTCAATCCTAACACCAAAAGAATATTTTAACATGCATTTTGTGTGATTAAAATGTGTGTGTGTGTGGGGGGGGAAGAAACATTAAATCAGCTTTAGTATATTAATAGATTATATACTGGTATAGTTAATACATATTATATTATGCTTTTTATATACATTATCCATTAATTCATTCATTCAATTCAAGAAATGTCCTGCCTGATTCAGGCATTGATGGCTGTGACTCTCCATCTATCTCTCTCGAGGCACTCATGAATTCATTGTTGCTCATCATTCACAACCCCATTCATGCTGTTTTCTCAAAAGTGTTTGATGCATTGAACCGGCTTTCTTTGCAGTTGTACAGACAGTAGGTTGCAGTTTCTTTCTGTCCGAGTAGTGCCCATACTGGGCGATTATCCTGACTATTGTATCAAAGAGATTTTCCGCCCAGCACAACAAGATACGAAAACATGAACAGAATTATTCCTGATTGCTTGTGTATTACATCAGTTACCTGCTTTCCATGACCTCACGTTACCCTGATCGGGAGGGGGGGAGTGCACTCAACCTGGCCCAGGTGTTTCCCAGAGATTAGAAAGAGGCGTCTAACTTTTCCTTTGACAGTAGTGCGTCAACGTGATTATGCCATATATCTATATTATATATTATACACACACATTATTCCAAACTTCTTGTTTGTTGAATATTCTTATAGCAGTTATGTCAAGCCTGCTTACACAGTTACATAATATAAGGCGGAACAATAAAATTGCCGAACTAGAAAAGACATGATTCCATTTTCGTTTGATGAAAACCATTTTACTTTTTTTGTTGTAGACCATCTACTAAATGGCCAGTTGTATACAAATTCCAAGAGCGATAGGAGTCTGAAAGTGACAATATGTTTAACGAGCGAGATTGGAGATGCGCCGCTGTACAACTCATGCTCTCTATCGATCCAAGTTATAACAACAGAGCCATTGCCAGCACCCTCAAAATGCAAATTCGGATGGTTCAACAGGAATGTACACAGTGATGAGAACAAAGTTTTCGGCCATGGTCTTTCGTATGGTTTTAAATGAGGGCCATATCGTGCCACCTCACATCTTCGAAGTTGGCTTGAAAGTCAACACCAAAGTGTACTTTGATGTGCTGAAGAGTGTGGTGATCCCCTCGTGCAATCTGGTGACCGCTGGCAAATTCTGGGTGTGGCAGCAGGACTCTGCACTGGCTTACAAGTGCAAAAAGACCCAGGCTTGGCTTCAGGAGTGCTACAACTTTGTACCCTTCTTTCACTGCCCCCTCCCTTCCTTTCCCATCTTGAATCCACTGGACTACTTCGTTTGGTAATACATAGAGAACATCACCAACATGACCTCCCACAACACCAAAGCCAGTCGGATCGCCACCATCCGCTAAGTATTCACCGAACTCCCAGGCCCATATCGAGGTTGTGATTGAGGCTGAAGGCGGCTACATTGAATAGATGTCAGCTCTACGACATAATCAATTTACCTGAATTAATTTTTTCAATAAAAGTTTTAAAATAAAGCTGTAGTGTTTTTTTCTTTAAGGCGACAATTTTATCATTCCATTCAAAGGTTAATTTCTGGTGACCGAGCAGAAGGAGGCTAACCCGCAAAGCCAATGTTAGCTTAGTTGACTAGGTTCAAGTCCCAGAACCAGCAGTGATTATCACTTCCTGCACTGATGATTGCATAAGCATGAAACACTAGCATTTGTAAGTAAAAAAAAAAATGTTAATATTTATTGAAAAAAAATATATATGTACATATATATGTGTGTGTGTGTGTGTGTGTGTGTGTGTGTGTGTGTGTATTACAGAAGATAAGAACAACATTGGTTTCGTCGGTTTTAAATCCAAACAAAAGGACCTACTGGTCTTCTATGCCGGACTCTCATCAGCCTTCATTTATGTCTGTCTCCACTAAAAATGATAGCTTGCGCATTGTGTGACTTTTCAATCCTCAATTTTATTTTCATTTTGTTATATTTTTACTAATTCAATATGTCTACCTGTAAATTTTGTTAATGTATGCGTCATAAGTGAGTAAAAAATGTTGTCTTTATTTATTTATTTTATTTTATTTTTTTTGTTTTTTTGTACTTGAACTGTGAATCTAGGTAAAACTCTCTGATCGCCTTCTTATGATTTTCTGCTGTCAAAGAAATTAAAAATAAAAATCAAATATTTAAAAATTACCCAATAATAAAAAAAAAAAGAGAGAAATGGAGAAAAAATTAGAATTGTGAATTAATAATTGGGTGTCAAATAGCCTAAGAGAAATCATGAAACGATTACTCTGCCATAAGAAAAAAAATAAATGAATAAAAAACAATCGTGTTTATTTTTCTGATTAAAAATAAATTGTATGGTCAAAGGGAGATAAATCCTCAAAAGAACCATTGGGTTTTGAACTTAAAATATTAAATTTTATTACTCCAGAAAGCATAGTAAATTAAATACAATATTGAAATACATTTTTAAAAAAAAATGGTAAATAAAGTAAAATAATTTAAAGTGATTAAATATAAAAGAAAAAGTAAATTTTGAAAATTTTATAAAACTGCAAGTAAAAATATAAATCACAACATTATTAATAATAAATTTGATTCTTGAGTATTAGAAGTCATTTTTGAAATAGAAAAATGTAGTTCCAAGCAAAAAAAAAAAAATGGTAATATACATCCAGTTAGAGAAACTTTTGCAGGCAAAAATTAATCCTGTCATGATTAGCAGAAACATAGTGATCTTCTCGTTTTTAGCCGTTCACTGAAGAATTTAAAGAAATTAAGTACATTTTATAAAGTTGTCCTGGCATCTGATTGATTCATTTCTTATCACACATGATTATAAATAGAATCGTTCAAATTTATACCAAAAATGTATGCCAAAATCTATTATGCGAAAAATATTGCACCAGCGATAAATTTATATAGACATAAAGTAATAGCATTCGTGTGTGTCTACAGCCCACACCAGTGGACCGACCATGACCAAACTTGGCATGATGATGGTCCCCTACCTAAGGACGGTGTACACCATTTTTCAAAGTTTAAGAGTTCATTGGTTAAATATTTGCAAACACACATACATCTACTGTTTTATTTATATAGATTACATGGAAAATTAGAATGAAGAATGTTATTAGTTGTTTGGTCAATACTGATTTTTACTGAGTTTGGACCTACTATTCTTTGGTTTAAATCAGATTCTACAAAGAACGAAATTCTAATTGCGTTCCTCTTAAAAAGTTTACTATATTTATGTGTTGCTCTAAAATTATCTTCAATGATTTTTTTTTTTTTTTGTGTATTGAATATAAGTATATCTGGGTCTTTCCTCTTTACAAGATTGTGATTGGTTGATTAAAACAAGTACTGACTGGTAGAACCACCTAAGAGAGACATCAAAAGGTACACCGCAAGCCTCGCTCTAAAGGTATACAAATGCCGACCATGAATACTTTAAGTCAACTTATCAGATTATTACTCAAATACTATAGCAAAGTCCACTCAGCTACTTCAAACGAATGTATCCCTTTTGAGGGACATATCAATTTTTAAAAATATTTTAGTGATATTAGTTTGAACATTTTTACCGAAAGGTGGATTGAACCAAACACAAGTGTACCACCTATTCTTACCATACCATTATTTTTTTATTTTGATCTAGATGTCTTGTGAATATTTCTATTACTATATTACTGAGGGATAGCTTGACTAACTTTGCTAATTTCATCATCATTTACATTGGTTACGTTGAGGTTTTCTATTCCTACCCATATTGTTGGCGATATTAGAATTACAGTCTCTGGTTGTCTTATTAGCATAATCATTGAAATGATGCTCCAAATGCCTCAAATATTTAATGGTTTTGTTGATTTCTTAATATTTGGTTCGTTTGATAGTAAAATCTCATATGATTTAGAAGGTTTACAGTTAAGTCTGGGAAAGTTACAACTTTTTTATTAATGTCATATGTAATTTTTATCTCAAAGTTTTTAAGATCATGTCTTTTTTAATTTTCTCATAAACTATTAGTTGATTTAATAGCCAGGAAATTATCATCCTGATAAAGGCCATCTTCCAATTCAATGTCATCCTTGAAATGTAGATAGATTTAATTCATCAGGAACAGGCCTACCAGGTCAGTAACCTGCGCAAGCTCCATTGAATTTATCAAAACATTTAAGTGGTTAGGGATATCCTTCCCAGTCTAGAATTTAGTCAAAATGTATTATGGATTTCCTTTCCAATAAAATTAGATCAATTTTAGTTGGAGTTAAGTCAGAGTTCCTTTTAGCCATAAGCAACACCTTATTCAATAATTGGTTGATAGTAAGAATGTCGATAGCAAAAAGTTTAATATTATGTTCATATTTAAAGTTGTTAAACCAATCAGATAATTGATTAGAGGAAATCCAAGGAGGTATTTAATTTTGTAATTGCAGAGATTATTCTATCCAATATATTTTTGGTTAGTCGACCTATGTCAGACCTAGATGGGCATATGTCTAATCGAAAGGTTATTATTAAAGTCAGGTTTATGGTCTTTCAAAGTAAATCTAGGAGTACTTTGAAATATGATTTCTGTGTAATTATCAGTTTTAAGATTAGAAAGTAATGTTGTGAATTTATGATTTTTGTTAAGCTCTTTTTACATAATTATTTTGCACTCATCATATAATATATATACATATCCACACACACACACACACACACACACATACGGTATAATCACGTTGACATACCGGCCTTTTTCAGATTACTAAGGTAAGCAATGCTGAGCCTGGCTAGTACCAGATGCATGACCATTTGGGAATTCTAGGCGCTTTATGTGCTCTCCGCTTATCTCAGCATTGTTTCCAGTAGTTCTGAATCTCTACTTTCCACCAGTATTTAACAATGCCAACTTTGGAGAGGTATGGTTAGGAGTTGTTCAACTCTTGCCACAAAAATTCCATGTGCAGGCACCCTTACAGTGGGTATCCACAGTTTGTCAAGACTGAAGGAAGCTACCATATATATATATATATATATATATATATATATATATATATATATATATATATATATATATATATATATATATATGTGTGTGTGTGTGTGTGTATGTGTTTAGGCACCATGTTTTTAGGCAGGATTAATAAGTACAAAATTTTATTATGGCTATGTAAGGACTAAATTTAAACTTGTTCGAAAACATTATTGTAGATTGTGAAATTAAAAAATAAAAATGAATGTGTCAGCTGACCAGTTTCAAAGCTCGCTCAACAGAGCTAAAATCGAGCTTAATTACGTTTTAAAAAGAAAAGGGGGGAACAATGAATCGGAGATGAAAAAGTAGGGGGAGATATATGTATATAAAAAAAGGGAGGGGGAGGATTAATTATTAAATAGAAACTAGGTTAAGCCCTAAGATATTCTCTTTTTGTTTGCAAAGAGAAGGTCTCAGAGGCTTAATATATATAGTTTCTAGAATTTTGAGATTGTAAAGAGAGTGCGACTTACTAAGGATGGAAAACAAAGTCTGCACTAAAATTCAAAGCGTAAATACGATTATTTATAAGGTGCTCTCCTATAGATGAGTCATGGGTATTGTTCAAAACCTCTGAAGGTAGGTAGTTTCCATTTCGAATTTTGGATGGAACATGTTGTTTTACCCTATTATCTAATCTTTGAGATGTCCGCCCGACATAGCACACACCGCAGCTACATTTAAATAAATAAATAATAGAATTGTTATGATGGTAGTCGCACTCTCTTTATCATCTTAAAATTCTAGAAAATATATATATTAAGACTCTGACACCTTCTCTTTGCAAACAAAAAGAGAATCTCTTAGGGCTTAATCTAGTTTCTATTTAATAATTAATCCTCCCCCTCCCTTTTTTTATAAACATATATTTCCCCCCTACTTTTTCATCTCCGATTCATTGTCCCTCCTTTTCTTTTTAAAACGTAATTAAGCTCGATTTTAGCTCTGTTGAGCGAGCTTCGAAACCGGTCAGCTAACACATTCATTTTTATTTTTTAATTTCACAATCTTAAATAAATAATGTTTTCGAACAAATTTAAATTTAGTCTTTACATAGTTATTAAATAATAGTTTTGTGGGTTTTTTTCCACTTTTCTGAATAGTCCATTTAGTATTCTGGTCAAATGGATATAAAAAAAGTTTTGTTTTGTCCTTGTTCCATATTTTGGGGGAATACTTTCAGTTTGATTTCTCAAATCATCATAAGACGGAGACTAGTGTTGATTTTTTTTTTTTTTATCTATTTTCTTTTAGTATTTAATGGCAGGTTAATCATGAAGTGTTTTTGTCAATTTTTTTAACGGAAATCGCTCCAGATAAGATATGAAGTCACTTGATGTAAGGAGCTAAAAAAAACACCACTTCAAGTTCAAAAACTAGCCAATAAGTTTTAAATGAATATATTCCAAAACAAACAATTCTTCAAGCAATTCTTCCCCCTTTGTCAGAAACATTGTTCATGGAATGTGAGGACTAAAGGACGAAATAAGGGAAACGAGAGTTACAAGGCTGTCGAAAGTAAACACAAAGTTCACTTTCTATTCTTCTAATTTGTTTTTAGTTTTTAGCGCTTATTATTTGCCGCCTGTAAAACGAACATCTATATTGACAAAACGTGCGTGGGAATATGATAACATGAAATGCATTACAGAATTCAAACAGATAATCTTTAATGGCTAATAATTTTTTAAACTTTAAAATTGTGGGATTGGTTTTGTAATTTTGCGGAGAACAACCCATTTTTCCGTGCATATTGTCTTGCCAATATCCAGCAATGTAAACCACTAAAAAATGATGAAATGCTCAGCTAATGCAGGATACAGCAGTTGATGAAATGAGAAAAAAAATATTAGTTTTAATTGTACAAAAAATTTAAAATCATTAAAAATAAATAAATTTTAGTAAAGCCGCCACGATGAATCAAATTTAGTTTGCAGGTTATGTTACAGTTGCCGGAAAAAGTTCTTTTATTTTGCCAGGAATGGAAATTAATCAGAAATACATGTGATCCCACAACATTGTAAATGTTAAACATTTACAGCAAGAATGTCATCAGTTTGGAACACATCATGGCCGATTGGAAAAATTTCCTACAAGACATTTTCAAAGAGTATTTCCTTAGGAACCCACGGCAGATAATCGAAAATCTTTAAAAAAAAAAAATAAATAAATACATAAATAAATAAATAAATAAAAATAGCCTAATTCCTAACCTTAACAAAAGAAAAAAAACAGAGCAAAAAAAAAGAGAAAAGCATTTTTTGTACTCCCTCCGCCAAAAAACTCCTTAAAGCAGCAACATTTCTTATGAGAATATAAAAAAAATTACCTAGACAAAAAAAATATTCATTTGTTGCTACATATTATTTTTAAAAAATATAAATATTTATATAAAATAAAATACGCATCAAGTGCGCTTGAAACCAAATCACAACGTAATATTAGGAAAATAAACAAATATTTTACTTGTTTGAAATTTATCACAAATATATTTCAGAGGTATCCTCTATCTTCAGTGTGTAATTTCTTTTCTTTTCCTTTTCTCTTCCTTGTCTTTCTTCAAATTTACAACATGGCAAGGAAGAGGAAAAGGGAAAAAAAAGAAACTACACATTGAAGATGGAGTATACCTCTGAAATATATTTGTGATAAATTTCAAACAAGTAAAATATTTGTTTATTTTCCTAATATTACGTTGTGATTTGGTTTCAAGTGCACTTGATGCGTATTTTATTTTATTCAAATTAAAATAACGTTTCTATATGAACTCTCATTCTTGACGTTATAAATATTTATTTATAAAATTTATCCTTCATGATTTCATTTTTATTCATTAAAATTACTATATGATAAATGTTTTTTATCATGATGCTTTAATTTTTTTTCTAATGTTCTAAAAATTGATCAGAGCTTGGCATATTCTGGCAGTTTACATAAGCTACTGAGGTATGCAGGTGCAACATTCATGGAAAAACAGGCCGTTTTCTGCATAAATACCATAAATCATATTTTAACTTTATTTCAAAAATAAAATTCACTTTCTTAATCTCATGTAGATCCCAGTCGAGTGAAGCAATCTCTTGACAAAGAATTGCAGTCTATCTCATCTTCTTCCAAATGAGACACTGCAACCCCATCATGAATTCGGCAAAAACCTTTTTCATAATCCAGCAAAAAAGCTTTACATCTGACCAGCATCATACATTTGGAGGCACACTGGAACTTTCCACCAATGAACTGCGTTATTTTCTGGCCGAATTGATATTTTCCGTTCAAGTTAGCAAAGTTTCCTGTCAGGAAAAAAAAAAAGTTAAAAAAAAAAAGTTTTAAAAAAAGTAAAAAGAAAAGTAAAAAAGATGAAAAACAAAAGAAAAAGATGACAAAATAGAGGACAATGTCGAAATATTTTGTGGCTAGTAATACCTTTCCGCATTACGCACCGGATTCGCTATGAATAATAAATATTTAAGCTTTATATCATTTGTAAAAAGCTACTCAAAGAGTACTTATTTAGAATTAAATCTATTTTCAAAATAAAAGGACAAAAAAAATCTTTAAAAACAACTTTATGATGTATGTATTAGTCATGGAATGAAGATGTCATATTCCAAAAATTACGTAAATTTCTCAAGTAGTTTTTTTTAACTAAGAAAATTAAAATTTATGACATTGTGTTTTAATCCGCCATGTTTTATAAATAAGGAAAAGATAACTCAATTCGAACTACAGAGATCAAAATTAATTTTGTAATGGCTACAATTTCTTATTAAAATCACTAAAATCACTAAAAAAATTATTTTATTTAAAAAAAACTATTTGATCAATTTCCGTGATTTTTGGAATATGACATCTTCATTACTTGACGGTAGGTACATCATAAATATTTTTCTGCAATTTAATTTTTTTAAATAAGTTTAATACTAAACAAGCACCGCTTTTAGTCTACTTCTGGTGGGAGCGCTGTTTGATTTTTATTCAAGAATTCATAACTATTTCATTAGGGCTGGTATCTTAAAGAATCTTTATGCTAAATTTGATGCAATTCTAACCAATATTTTCAGAGCCTATAAATCATTATGATTATCTTGAACATTCCAGCTTTAAAATCTTATTTTAACTAGTTTTCGGATGATTAATCGGAATAAGAATCCAGGATTTAAAAAACTGGAACTTTTTGGGGGTATACGAATTGGAAAAATGTTGCCTAATTTTTTATTCCAACAAGAGTTTTTTTTTGTTTTTGTGTTCACCTGTGCAATATGTAAAATTTGTTTCAAAAAGCGTTCACGCATGAAAACTTTATGGCCTAAACATTTCAGAATTACCAGAGTTCACATTTTAGTTGCTTTGAAATTGTGCTTCCATTTTTATTAACCCAGTAACTGTAACAGTTCAATTTAATTTTGCGAGATATACATTTCAATATTTTCTTAGAAAGTATAATGCCGGATGTGAAGTTTAGATGTGTCGTTATTGTGAACACCGCAACATCTCCAAAAGTTGTTTGTTAGAATATCACAGTGGTAAACTGTAATTTTCAATTTCATTTCTGAATTTTTGAGATGAGGATTGATTATTCATATTATTTAGTTTCTTCAGGCTATTATTCTCATCTTGAGTATGATTTTCACAACGTTTCGACTCATATAACCTCTGACCTTCTTCAGGTATATTTTGTCTAACTTGGGAATCTGCATGGTATTTTGAACGGAACCCTTTATTTAATCCACGTGGGTAGTATGCTCCCGTTCTATCAGCCATGACTAGGTAGAAATCTTAATTAATTCACAATTGTATTTTGACTGTCGCTTGCAACCTACAGAAGAGTGTAACTTTGCAACTGAATTTTACCAATTCAGGTTCGAAATAACATTCAAGATGAGAACAGTAGTCTGTATAATGCAAATAAGATATGTAAATTTCAAAGCAAAAAGAAAAAAGTGAACAGTTTTCTGTTATCTTTTCTTCTTTTTTTTTCTTTTAACAACATTTTCATTTTAAAATACTAGAATAATTCCAACTTCCAATTCTTTTATTTTTTTTTAACTAAAAAAGTTGAAGAGCTATGAAAACGAGAGTGATACCATTAAAATGAACCACCTGTTGTGGTCCAGAATTTATTTTTCTACATAGTCACCACCATTCTCAATGCACTTTTGCCAGGAATTCACTGATGCATCTCTGATTTTGACACACGTCCATGACAGCAGTTGCTTTCTTAGTGTCTCACACTGTCAATATCTGTAACAGAGAGATGAAACTTTCAGGTTGCATCAGTTTAGTTATCATAGCAATGCTATTTGCAATCCTCTCTGATTCAATTTTGACGGTATAAAAAAATAGAAGGCATTAATATTGAAATGCCCATCGTAAGTTACATACTAGTATGTTTTTTTATTCTTTTACTAAATAATGTCCTGCTTAATTATTTATGAAAAAATTCAAATAAAATTTTGTCAACTTATGATCAGCTAGTATAAGTCAGTGCTGTTTGAAAAAGAGAAATACATCACTATTTTCAATAAATTTCTTTTTATGGAAATCGCTCCAGACAAGGCATGAAGCCACTTGATGTAAAAAGCTAAAAAAAATAAAATAAAAATAAAAAGTACTACTTCAAGGTAAAAAAAAAACTTGCAAATAATAAGTGTTAGATGGAACAGATTCTGACCCAGAAAACAGCAATTCTTCCCCCTTTGTCAGAAACATTGCTCCTGGAATGTGAGGACTAAAGGGCAAAATAAGGGAAGCAAGAGTCACGCATTTGTTGAAAGTAAACTCAAGATCCCCATAGTATTCTTTTTTATTATATTGTAAACAATTGAGAAAAGATAGTTTAAAAAAAAGTTCTACTCATGCAATGCATGCCCTCTCCTCACAAGTGTATATTCGCAAAAATATATGCACCCATTAAAAGGGGTTTATGGTAATCTGAAATTTTTTTTTTAAAAAAAGTCAATATAAATAACTAAATATTTAGATATTTTTTTTTAAATCGGAATCAATAATTGTATCAGAATCAGAAAAAAATATTGTAATCGTCTTATCACTAATCATAAACATATTAGTTAACGATTTAGTTTAATTAATAATGTAAATTGTTTACAAAATATTTATTTACAAAATATTGCATTTATTTTTTTTCGTAAACAAATTAGCAATTTTAAGTTATTTTAAATAACGAATTTTGTGAAGCAATAGCTAGTACTAGCTCTCAATTTCCAATGTTCGCTACTTGAAATAATTCAAACCAAAATTTAAAATAATAACCATTTCATTCAGAAGTTTCTTGTAAATCTTGTAAACTACTTACGCCTGAAATTATCCTGTATCTCTATAAGGTCACCATTCGTCCATGTATGGAGTACTGTTGTCATATTTGGGCTGGTGCATCTGCTACTTGTCTCTCACTCCTGGACAGGGTTCAAAAGAAAGTTGCCAACCTGATAGGTCCTGAACTGTCATCTAAGCTTCAGCCTCTGTCCCATCAACGACATGTTGCCTCCCTCTGCCTGTTCTACAAATACTTTAATGGTGAATGCTCTGACGAACTACAAACACTTGTATCTCCTCGACATGAATACCCTTGACAACCCCCACAAGAAGCTAAATCCCACCCCTTAGATCCTTAGGTGTAAGAAAGCCTTTTACTCCAATAGTTTCTTCCTCAGAACTGCTAGACTTTGGAATTCCCTTCCGGGATTCTGCTTTCCAAGCTGTACTGACATGCAGAAGTTCAAGCATAATGTGAACAGACATCTTGCTACTCATCTCCCTTCATAATATCCCTGCAACTTATGTCCCCGATAGTAGCCCCCTACTTCAAAGGACTAAAATGTTTATATTTATTCTTTTAAACGTTCATATTTTGGTAATTTTTATACAATTTTTCTTATATTTTAAATAAAACTTTTGGAATCTGAATATTTAGTTTGTTTGCTTGTTTGTTTGAAACCCAAAAATAGCAATTGTACATAGTTCAGATGAAAAAGTTCCAATAATAAAAACAAATCCAGTTAACAGGAAACTTAATAAATTGGCCGATAGAGTAACAAATGCAAGGGGAATAACTCAGTTTGCCTGAGCGATTCATCATTTATTGAAAAGAGAATTTAGGATGCTGCAAATGGACGGAACGTTTTAGGCGATACTCAGTTTGAAACAATGTTAATTAAACGAATTGCAAAAAAAACTTCAATAGACTTGTTAATTAACGAACAAAAAGAATGGTATTTTTTACGACCTGTCCCAGCATAGCATAAACACCCTAACCAGTGAACCACTTCATGGGGAGGTGACGTCGTAAAAATTTACCAAAAGTATTATATTGGATACTGATCATCTCTGATACAGAGAATTATTTAAGGACATACTTCCCAGTTTCTCTTCGCTGCCACAAAAGCTCCATCAGGTGATGGGAAAACGTCCCATATTTTGTCTCCAACAACTTGGGTTCTATTTCGTTATTGAAGCAAAATCCGACAGCGGCAAAAAAAAAAAAAAAAAAAAAATGATTTACCTAATATCTATTACCTAATTGTCATGCCATATTAGTTAAATATTACTGCATTATTGCATAAAACATATACTTTGTATAAATAGATGATTGCGTGACAGCCACCATTATTGTTATAAGACGAACTTGTAGCAGAAACAAATGGAACTTTTTTTCTGTTAACGAATTAATGCCTCTCCCCTTTGCTATTTGGCCACATACTGACCAATCAGGGGTACGGCGCATTGATCCTTCCTATCCCCTTAGAAAACCAGCCAGCATCCGGTTTGAGGAATAAGAACTCGTCCGTCCTTACTGAGAGAGACACCAAACAGAACGGACCTCCTTTTTCTTCTCTCTCTCCACCTCGGTGTTATTTCTAAACGGTATCGACGATTCCACTGGGAATAACTACCGCGATAGCACCAAGTAGCCAGAGTCCAGATTTTGACCAGGAATATATCACATTCTCCTTAATAAACTTTTATAAAGTTGTTGAGTTTGTCATTTCAGAACCTTGTATTGAATTATTTATTTTATTAGGCTGTGCCCTAAAACATTTAAACCCCTAAAAACTATGTTACTTCCCCTGATTTCATGCTGTTAATTTATATACACACTTGTAATTTTTTTCGAAAACTATTTCCATTAATAATTAATTTTCTATCTCATCGGTTTTCGTAATTTTTGGATATTTCCAATACTGTGAAATGACAATTCAGTAGATATCATTAATTTCACTTGAAATTCAATAGTTCGATTTTCGAATTTCGCTACAATAATGAAAAAAGAACCACAATTGCATATGTTTTTCTTTTTTGGGGGGGGGGTGTTGCGAGACTAACCGTGGGAGAGAAATTTTTAATAAATAATAAATACAGTGGTCAATGGGACAATGACGTAGTAATTGTTAGTGGTGGAAATTTGGTAAATTGGATTACGTAAGTGGAACGGCTCATCAAACCGAACATTATGATGATAACACTTGAAGTATAAAACAGTTCACCAAAATGACTAAATTTGGCAATAAATGATCCCAAGAAAGGTTACTGTAGCATAAAATAAGACACCCAAACAATAATTTTTTTATTTTTATGGTTCAGAAATTTTGAGATGAGGATTGATAATTTGGATTATACGAGCTACTCTTTTCATCTTGGATGTTATTCCAAGCTCCCGTACTGCTCCAGTCTCCAGCCCTTGTCCCATCACCACAATGTTGACTCCCTATGTTTGTGATATAGTGGATGATCCTGGCACCCTCTTAGAATGGATTATTTAGTTTATAAGAGACGCTAGAAAGCGGTAACCAGATGGGGAGTAAGTTAGTCTTCATATGGCATTCAAGATATGTTTGAGTGTCAAAATCTATTTGTTACATTGTACCGTTGTACAATAAATTTGTTATAACTTACTCTGTGTGCTGTATCTCATTATTTTATACTAATTATAATCTCCCAGGGAAGTTATCAGATTGACAACGAGGGATTAGAGAAAGAACTCACATCCAATCAGTATCAGAATTGTGATGAAAGATTAAAAAAACAACACTAATAATGTATTATGGACTAAGTCACTGAACGAAAGCGCCTGAAGCTTCCTCCGAGTGCACATCAGTGGTTCTCCTAGTGGAGCAGGCAATCAATCAATTTTTTTTAATTTATTTTTTCTGTTTAATGAGATAGATGTATTTATAGCTGAAAAATGAAGAATATCATGAAAGGATTGAAATTAAGAAATGAAAGGAACAAAATTTGATTAAATTCTATTGTTTCATTTTGGTTTTAGTTTTAGTTTGGTTTTACGGCATATCAACCGTTGTAGAATAAATTTGTTATAACTTACTCTGTGTGTTGAGTATCATTATTTTATACTAATTATATTATCCCAGGGAAGTTATCAGATTGACGACGAGGGATTTGAGAGAGTATCAGAATTGTGATGAAAAATTCTAAAAAAGAAAACAAAAAAAGCTCAAATCTTCTATTCCTGCACTGCATAGCAAGTCATTGAGGGGTAAGGCATGCTGAGCCAAGGGCCAGGTCAGAGAGAACTCAGAATTGTTGGGATATTAATGTTTGAGGTTACATGATGATGTTCAATGTATATATTCCCAAAGAATTTGTAACTATCTTATCTCAAAAGCTTGGCTCTCGTGATTTTTGGAGAACGTACAACAGTGTTGTTAATTATGGCAAGTCTGCTGTTTCTCCTCTTTTAGATTATTTATCTTTCCTTGTCTGATAACGGTCCAATGTTGTCAATTACATGAGTCGTGGTTAACCACAGAGGATGCTTTCAGCACTGCTCAAGTTTGTAACATTGGAAGAAAGTGTAATCTGGTATTTCTTCTGTCTTCATTTTGCAGAAAGCGGTAACCGGACGGCGAGTAAGCTAATCTTGATATTACGGCATTCAAGATACGTTCAAGTGTCAATATCTATTTGTACCGTTGTACAATAAATTTGTTATAACTTACTCTGTGTGTTGAGTATCATTATTGTATACTAATTATATTATCCCAGGGAAGTTATCAGATTTTTTTACAAGCACTTTCACAGAATGTGCTCAGATGAACTTATTGCATTTGTATCCCTTAAATGAAAATAACTCCGACCAATTAACAGCAAATTCCTACCCCTTCGCTCTAGTGGTCCCCAAATGATACAAAACTTTCTATATTAATAGCTTCTTTCTCAGACAGCTTGCCTTTGGAATTCGCCTCTTACCCCCTATTTCCTGAATGACTTAAATTTAAATGTAATGTGAACAAACATCTTGCTACACAACTTCCTATGTACAATGACGCCCTTTAAATCTGGCCTCCAATTATAATAGCCCCTTACATCTCTTTGGTAATTTGTCTTGTTTAAGGATGAATAATAAAAAAAATGGTTGTTACCAGTCTCCACCACGACTGGAAGGGTTGATTAGAAAAGCAAGAGTCGATACACATGGTTTCAGTGCTGTTGCAGGAGTTGCCAAACTGTTATTCTCTACAGCTTGCAATGGTTCTCAACCTGTTTTTACTCATGAACCTCTTTTTTCCTTCTTTTTTCCTGGTGAATCCCCGCATAACTATTGGTCATAGTATGGGAGGGTAAATGTCAGCCAGAAGAACTGACTTCCTGATGTGCATATTTAAAACCAGCTCTTATTACTTTTTTTTCTTATTCCATTCAAGGCAATTTTATAGAAATTTTTTGAAATTTAGAAAATACATTCAAATTTGTTTGAATATTTTTTTTCACGTCAAACCAAAATGACGGTAAAAATTAAATTTTTAATAATAAAAACCATTATGAGTCGGTTTTATTCATGGACCACCAAAATATCATTGTAGACCCCCCAATTTGTTATATTTTACTTGTAGACCCCCATAAATATTCCATGAACTCCTAGGGTCCCTGTGGACCCTGGTTGAGAATCTCTGGCCTAAAGTAAAAAATAAATGACCCATGCTAAAATTCCTTACCTTTCTTTTGAGAATATTCATGTTGACAAATAACATACTTCTTCTGTGTTCTCTGGATCGGATGTAAATGTTCCTCATGAGCTCCATATGGAGACTCAGCTGCAGTCCATGAAAAGAAACGTTTTCTGTCCACAGGTATTTTCCCGTTTGGAACTTTCCAAAACAATTGGTCTCCAAGTTTTGTCACACCAACCCAATAATAATTATAACCTAAGAAGAAAGAAAAGCAAAAAACAACATTAATTGTAACTCGTTGGACCTGTGGATAAATAACGCAACTTATCTAGTGTTGGGATGATTAATCAGAATCAAGAATCGAAAAAAATCAGAACTTTTGGGGATATCGAAATCTGAAACATTTGTTTCTAGTTTCTAATGCTGAAATCGATTTTTTTTAATTGCTTTTTTTCTTTAATTTGTTTTTGTTTATGTTTAAAATTTACATTTCAATTACTACTAATAATAATAAAATGATAAATATTTACTAGCAGGACCTGTGGAAATTCCACAGTGAACTCATTCATAGGTATTATATTTATGTTGGCATTCTGTAGATGTTCAACATAAATAGAGACGCTCTGATATTATTGTACCTATTTACAATGCCTCCCCACAGAACAGAGTTAGACACCAGGGTCGTTTTTTAACGTGGAGAAAAGGTACAAAAATAAAAATTGTATCAGTCGTGAAGGATTTCTCCTCCACTGAAAGAGAACGGGAAATGGAAGTGCCGCATCTGAAGAACAGATACTACACTTTGATATTGTAGCTCTTTTGTTAAAACTGTAAAAGTATTTTCCAAGCTAGCAGAGACGCCCGGCGTAACCAGGTCGTAAAATAGGCTTAAATATGATATTTGAATTCTTGCAGATTTCGTATATATTATTATAGAGTTAATGTTATATCGATTTTTATATATTATAAAGTTGTGATTTCCAAAACAATATATATGCATATGACTTGGGGGCATCAGCTTTAATTGAAAGTGAAACAAAAACTTATTATATATATATATATATATATATATATATATATATATATATATATATATATATATATATATATATATATATATATATATATAATTTGAGTCCCATCAGCTATAATCGAAACCAAAACTTATGAAGAATTCTTAGTAAAATTATTTATTATAAGAGATGGAAGTCCATAACAATTAAATGACCCAGATGTAAGTGTGACACAAAAAATAACACACGCGCTATCGTATTAATATATAAATAACAATAGTACTACAGATGAAATTATTGCGTGTACGTATAAAATAATATTTGTAAATATCAACTATAAATGCATAATATTAATTTATTAAAAGCTTTTTTAAAAGTACATATGTAAATGAGCCATATTGTGTTTTGTTTGACAGAGTATGAAAATGGGTGTGTGTGTATATATATACATATATATATATATATATATATATATATATATATATATATATATATATATATATATAATTAATTAATTGTAATTGTATAATTAATTAATTGTAATTTTTATTTTATTTTATATATATATATATATATATATAATTAATTGTAATTGTATAATTAATTAATTGTAATTTTTATTTTAATTTTATTTTATTTTATATATATATATATATATATATATATATATATATATAATATAAAAATATAACACGGAAATTACATAATTGTCGATGCAATAATTTATTTCAACCTTATGGTATTTTCAAGCATCTAAACTAGACAATTACATTTTTGATACTCTTTTTTGAGTATCATATTTTTGATACTCTTTTTTTGAGTATCAAAAATGTAATTGTCTAGTTTAGATGCTTGAAAATACCATAAGTTTGAAATAAATTATTGCATCGACAATTATGTAATTTCCGTGTTATATTTTTATGTTATTGCTCTGTTTACCACATTGAGCTCTCATACCCGGATTTCCTCCTGGAATTATTCCATTATAACACTATATATATATATATATATATATATATATATATATATATATATATATATATATATATATATATATATATATATATATATATGCAGTAATTTAAATTATTTAGTAAAGTTTAACCTGTTTTCGAAGAGATAGAAACATATCCCTGGGCTGAATGTGGTATTATTGTGATTAAAGACTCTGGATGGGAATATCTTAGACAGTTATAAAGTACAATGGCAAGGACGACCATAAACCCTCTCTCCCTAGATTTTGAATGTCCTTGTGCCTAATTTGTTTCAATTAATGCAAAACATATTTGAAATGAATAAATTTTTCAAAGGGAAGGTAAGTTACCCTTCTACATTTTTGCTGTTTTTATTGTTGTTTTAACTTATTTTAAAGTGTTTTTGTGTTGGCCGAACTAACCTGTGTTACCTACTCATAGACTATTCCACACTCAATAAATACTAGAAGACCAAGCTGTAGGGTGGTAATCGATATTCAGTAGACCACCCTAGGGCTTTCGTCAGTGAGACAAACTATCAACTTTTTTGTATGATTTTGTAATACTTATTCCAGCATTGTTTTCCTTATAATCCTTTTACAGGGCTATAACAGTTTTTTTGGAGCGTGAAACACGTCCCAATGTCACAATAACATTTATTGGGTGGATTTCTACTAGTATTTTAACTTGTAACGAAATTTTAGGGTCGTTACCAAAATTTGTTTTATTGGGTAACAAATATTTAAAAAATGGGAAAAAAGGGTCAAAACAAAGTAAGCCGTAATCAAAAGCAAAGTAGGGAAAGTAAATTCGACCTTTTTCATTCCATTCACAATGGATGACAATAAATGGAAGAAAGATGGAAAAGGTAAGGAAGCAATAAAAAGGGGGAACAAATAAAGAATGATCAAATGAAAGCTAGACCCGAAAAGTATATTAATTTAGTCCAAGTTTTACTAAAATGAAATAAAATGGTCAGTTGCTTTTATTTCCCAAAGCAATGGTTGAAAAATTAAAATAACAATTACGAAAATAAAAATAAAGACACACAAAAAAAGAGTCCTTTGATTGAGAGACAATTCAAGAATTAGTTCTATCGACTAGAGAGACAAAGTTACGTTTATTGTCCAAATGATAGCAACAAATTATAGGTAAAAATGGGAAAGCAGGATACAGGGAGGGAATTCCAAACTCAAGCAGTTTAAAAGGGAAGACGATTTGTTGTCTATAGTAAAAAAAAAAAAAAATGCCCTATTTTTCTACTGCGGTAGAGAGACCCTACCTGTTAGCAGCAACCTTGGTAATGTCTTCCATATAGTTCAAAAATAGGAGATTCTCCAGCATTGAGGAACCTCTACAGTGAAGGTGTTGAATTTTGCTGCTTATGGAGTATTTACATCAGGTAAGGGGACAGTAGTGCTACGAGTTCATTAGAGCACATTCCATGGAAATACATTTAAAACAGGCACTGGGAAGCAACATCACAGCAATGGGACAGGAGTTGGAGCTTGGTTGAGAGTGTGGTATCTATTAGATCGGAGATTCTTGTTTGGATCCTGTCATTTAGAAATAGATCTTTAGTTGTGGCAATAATATTCCATGCATGGGAGAATAGTGGCTTTGTAATGATATAGTATATTGTCACGTGTTAGTATTTTTTTTTATACATCTTTTACTCTGAATAACAAACCGAAAAATGGTATAGAAACAAATATATAACAAATAAAAGTTACCAAACGTAAGATAAGTTACTCTTCTACATATCTGGATAGTTTTTTTTGTGTGTGTTTTAACTTATTTTAAAACACAAACTTATTTTGAAACACAAGTAGTACCAAGTTACTAAGTTAGAATGAGAACAAGATGGCTTACATGGCGTGGTCATCGGGGAGTTTCAATAATCTGTCAAAACTCAAAAAGTGAAACAAAATACTGATAGAAATCCACCCAATAAATGTCAGGGTGACATTTTATCAGTGTTTTCTTGTATTTTCGTTTTTTTTTGCGATTATTGAAACTCTAAAGAGTACCATCTCATGTCGGACATCTTTTTCATTCTAACTTAGCAATATGACATCACTTGTGCTTCAAATTTAAAAAAAAAAGCGCTTTAAAATAAGTTAAAACACAAAAAGATTATCAGGGTAGGTAGAAGAGTATTTTATCTTGCCTTTGGTAACATTTATTTGTTATATTTTTTTTTACCACATTTTTGGTTTGTTGTTTACAGTAAAAAAAAAAAATGCCCTATTTTTCGAGTGCAGTAGAGGTGTAGCAGCCACTACAAACAGGCAGAGACTACTTCTAACAACTTCGAGATTTGAAATCCATTTCTCCCTGGCTTGTCCAATCACAAGCCAGCTCTCAATCACGTGACCGAGTATACAAAAGGCGAAATCACGAACCTTTAATTCTCTTTCTTGCTGGGCTGCCCTACAGCAAATATCGCTGGGGGCTCTTCGACCCCGGCAGAACGTGAGTACTACGAACTAACTATGGCTCTCTTCTAACTATTATTTATTTCCACGTGCTGTACTCACACGAACTTTATCATTCTACAGGACTACCCAAACAAACATTCTTTGTCACACTAAGACTATACACCGAGACACACACACACCTACTCTTACTATGAGACCCCCCCCCTTTGTCTTGTCTCTACCATCGGGCACACACTCCTACAGACGTAAACACACTGAAGTCTTTGCCTTTTTTTTTTTATCCTTTAAGCAGCTTCCTTCATCCCGGTGACAACTAGCTATAAACACATGTGGACTGAACCATTCTCTCCTTCAACCAGCCGGCATTATATTAATTCTACATCTTCACACAAGAACACCTATCTCGTTCTTTCTCCTTCAACAGGCCTGACCTATATCTCATTGTCGGATATCTAAACCTCGTCTCCACACAAGGAACTCTTCACTACTACAATGAAAACACGTGCGCATACAAACACTGAACTCTCATATTGATACGTTTTTCTCTTCTACCAAAGCTACTAACGAAAATAACAAATAAAGCTTGTTTATTAAATGTTAAAATTAGACTTCCTTTCGTTGTCTTCATATTTTGCTGATAATTTAGGACGCTGAAATGATCAGTAGAACAATGAAACAGTCAAGATATGTCCTTAATTTAAGCAGTGCACATGGATATTACACCAGAATATTTATAAACTAGCAGGGGTACCCGGCGTCGCCCGAGTGTTTGAAGGTGTGTGTGTGTGTGTGTGTGTGTAAGGGGGGGGGTCAGGGTAAAGTAAAGAATAAGCGAAGTAATAACCCTGTTTAAATATTAAGAAAAAAAAAAACGATGTTAAACTTCTTAAAAAAATCGGAAAAACCAAAACTAAAAAAGAAAACAGCAAACAAACGTAAAACTTCTTTTAAAAAAAATTAGAAAAACAAAAAAGCAAAAATAAGGGGAAAAAATGATGAATGTGTTCAGAAAAACAAAAAACAAAAAAACACAGCGAAAAAAAATGGCATAAATAACCCTTCGATTCGGTTAAGTTCATGATGCGTTTCACCCAGTAGAAAGCATAGAATGAAAAGGAACGTTAAAATTCCATTCCATTTTTTTAAGCAACTACAAAATGAAATAAAGTTCCGTCTGCCTGCTTCCCTCCGGACTACAACTTGGATGTCTTCAAGTCTAATGTTAACAAATTCCTAATGAACCGCCCCCCTAATTAAACACTTCATAAAATCTCCTCACTAACGTGATGTACTTACAATAACCCTTATCCCTGAGTGGCTTCCGGGCCTTGATAAGTGGTGATCACTGTGTAAAAAAAAAAAAAAAAAAAAAAGAAAAAAATGGCATAAATAATCCTTCGATTCGGTTAAGTTCATGATACGTTTCACCCAGTAGAAAGCATAGAACGAAAAGGAATGTTAAAATTCAATTCCAGTTTTTTTAAGCAACTACAAAACGAAATAAAACGGAAATGATGTTTTAAATGTTAATTTTCTAAAAAAAGAAATGCTATGAATCTTTTTTTTTTTTAGTGTAAAAATGTTGGGAAAAAATGGTAATCAAGCAACGTAAAAGTAAGCGTGGGGGATAAGAATTAATGTTTGTGGGAATGTCGCTATTGGTTAATTCCATGGCGTGTTTCACCCAATAGGAAGCATAGAACGGAAAGGCACAGTAAAATTCCATTCCAGGCTTTTTAAGCAACTACAAAGTACAGAAAACCGAAACCGGCATTCCTTCGTAAATGTCCCTTGTGAACGATCCTGCAACGGTGTAAGTGGTGGCAGGGGAAGGAGAAATTAATTAAAGAGAAAAGATTTTACTACTTTCATTGATTTTAACCGATGTTGGCAGTGAACTCTCAGTAGAAAAAATATAGGAATACGATTATCGAGGAAGTGGAGAGGTAATATGCCTATAACACACCTTAGATATTGTGCTGCAGTTTGTGCATATTACATTTGCACGAAATGTCTTGATTTTTAATCCTATTAAGGTCAAAATCAGAAGGGAAAAATGAGTTAATTTTATATATATAGGGATAACTATACGAAACATTTACTCTTTAAATTGTGCTTATTTTATTTGTTCATGAAAGTAATGATGGAAAATCCGTAATATCGATTTTGAATCAAACTCGTTTTTGTATTTGTGCTATTTATGCAGTTCGAATTCTGTATAAGCTATAGAAAAATTAAACAAGTTAATTAACGTCGCTTAAGAATTTTTTGGGGGGATTACAAAATAATTTTGTATTTTAATTCGTTTTTTTTTTTTAATATCAATAATCATTTCAGCGTCCTAAATTATCGGCAAAAAAAAATTATGATTCTTTTCTTATTAAACGATAGTTATCTCCACTAGATAAAACCCATCGTTCAAACTAGCGCCAAATTTTTATGCATACTGCCTTACAGCTAATTTATAAAGATGTAATCATTCTCTTATGATCCGTAGGGAAGGTAGGTAATTGTACACAACATAGTTTATGAAAAGAAAAAAGTAAATATGGTTCTTACCTGCCATATTTTCCATAATCCATTCTTGTTCATTTTTCGTCGGCAATTGAATCAATTCTTGCCCATTTTGTGCACATGTCTCTATCGCCTGCGTCCAGTTCTTTTTCTCTGCATACTGCCAATACGTCTTCCCACGGACTGGATTATCAATCATCGTCAAAACAGCGTTTGTCTCTGTAGTGTTCGCTAGTAAAATATTAAAAAGAAATCTTACTTAATAAACATTACAAATCAAAGGAAGTTTACTACTGTCGACCAAAGGAAAAGCCTATCGCGCATGTATCTGCATAGTGTGATGATGTATGGAAGTGAAACCTAGCCAGAGGGTTGAGGATATGCGTTGCATGGAGAGAAATGACATGAGAATTCCTATGTGTAATGTAAGTCTTACAGATAGGTTTAGATCTGGTATCCAGAGGAATATTAAACCTGGACAGAATAGAGAGATATTTGTAGAACCAAAGAATTAATTCATTGGTTTGCTCATATTGAATGGAAGGATGAGAGTTCTTGAGTTAGTAGATGTAGAACAGTTAAGGTAGCAATGGAAGGTCTAAGGAAAACATGCTAACAGCGATAAAAATTAACCTGAGAGATAAACACCAGAGATATGTTAATTTGGAAGTCAATTTGTAAAAAGCATTCAGAGATTAAAACTTTATTTTCTACATGGAACCGTATTTCGATAGATAAAGTGCTAAGTAAGAATCAGTTTTAAGTGACTGTCTTCTGGAAATTCAAAAATCCAATCCCCAGTACAAGTGATTCTAAGAATAAAATAAAAAAAATTATTTAAGACTTCTGCGCGATCATGACTGATGAAATGTGTTAGCCCTGTGGATTATATAAAGAATTATGTTCAGAATTCCATAGAGATTTCCAAGTTCAACAAAACTCACTTGAAGAAGTTCAGCGGTTATATTGGCAGAAACTTTGTGAGAATAACATCCAAGATGAGAAATGTAGTCTGAATAATACAATTTTTTTTTTTTATTGAAATCGCTTCAGACAATGCATGAAACTACTTGATGTAAAGGAGCTAAAAAAAATGCTACTTCAAGGTCAAAACCTATCCAATGATAAGTACTATACGAATAGAAACAGCAATTTTTCCTTCTTTGTCAAAAACATCGCTCATTGAATGTGAGGACTAAACTTTAATATCCATATCGAATCATGGTACAGCGGATAAAGTACCAGATAAAATAAATTTGAAGTGATAGTCTTCTGGAAATTGAAAATCTAATCCTCAGTGCAGGTGATACTAAGAATATAATAAAAAATTAATTAAGACTTCTGCCCAATCATGACTGATGAAATGAGAATAATTTACCCTTGTGGATCATATAAAGGAATGTGAGGACTAAAGGACAAAATAAGGAAAGCAAAAGTTATGAGTCTGTCAAAAGTAAACCCAAGGTCGACTTAAATTATCAATACTCATCAAAAAATTTTGAAACATTAGTTTCTTACCTTGAAACATGAATTCTGGAAGGAAAGATAGAAAAAAAAGGATGGTGACCCAAAGTAAATTATATCTGAAAAACATTGTATATATATTAACTGTATGTATGTATGTATGTATGTATGTATGTATGTATGTACGTAAGTAGTATGTATGTATGTATGTATGTATAAATATATAAATATACGATTACATCTGCTGAGCTGTGAAATGAATTTTAATTGAGCAAATTCTGTTTTATTGGAGGGAAGCAAGCCTCACTTGGCCTTTTTTATAGTTTGCCATGAGAATTGATTATAAAAATCAGGATGTCGGAGATAATCCATCAACAGTGCTTATTTGAACAGAATCCACTACTTGAAGGATTGCTTTATTGACGTTGAAGTGTTAACATTTCTGCCGCAAACTCTGATGGCTGCACGTACAGGGGCTTAACGGAGATTAAATAGCGCATCAATAACTTAATAAGTATCAACTATGCAAATCCATCCTTAAACATTGTTGGGAAATATTGTTGACTAGCAGGTGTACCTGGCGTTGCCCGGTATTAGGCGTAACATTAAATTCCTTAAGAAAAAAACGAAGTTAAAAATAAAAAAAGAAGAAAAAAACGGAAAAAAACTGAGACATGTGCATGCGAGTATTATGTTTTTTTTTTTCTAAACAATTCATTTCTTGTAAGTAAAAAAAGAAAAATACTCAGGCTGAGATCGAAACCAAAATTTAAAGACAGTGAGTCAAGTATTATAAACATTAGACCAGAGTGACACAACCTTGGAAAGGTGTTTTCAAATTATTTACTCTTAACATAAGTAATCTGTAATGTGAACTATTCACGCATGCGCATTCGTGAAACAGCAAACATAAAAATTTGATGACTCCCATGTACCAATTTTTCAATTTTGACTCCTTAGCAGCCCCTTTTTTTCCGAATGAAAACTAATTAAAAAGTTTTCCACACGTCTGAATACCTTATATACCAAATTTCAAGTCTGTAGATCAAAAATTCATTGAGTACATAGGTTGAGAAATGTCCTCACACATTTTCACTTTTATAGATATACAGATAGATTAGATGGAGACAGTGGCATAGCTTGAAGGTAAGTAGGTGGCTGCAACTTGTGAATCCCAATAAAGTCCAGCCTTTCTTCATTTTTGTAGATGTAGTGACAACGTGGTAGTACCAGAGCTATACCATCTGGAACTCTGGTTCTTTACAGGGCCACCGAAGGCAGACAAATTTGGCTCTAAATGGAATTCGGATGACAACTCGGTTAATAGGGCTCTTGTGAAGACCCAGGAGGAATCAACATCAGGATCAGTCATCCTCTGGTTGTCTTTTCCTTTGAATGTGACAAGCAAAGATGTGGAATCAAAAATCAATTGAGTGAGGGTGCTAAAATTGCTTCTGTACTGTGCCAAACCTTCCCCGACTTTGTATGTAATTGCTGAACCATTTCGCTCTCGGTATCAGGGGTAAGAACCTGCAATCTCGTATGTTAACAATCGCTGTGACTAACGAGGAAGACTTCATACAGACCAGATAGTCCTGAGGCACGATTTTTGTGAGTTCTATGAAGAAGTCTGACTCACTTAACAACAATAATGGCAACAGGTGCCGTTGCCCAGTCAAAAAAAATTCATAGTTACAAAATTTAAAGTTGTAAATGTTTTTTTTTAAGTCGTAATATTTTTTTCCTCTTCTGGCTACAAATTTCCGCAAAGCATTCTAAGAGGTTGGACTACATACATTCTTCAAATTGGTAAAAAAAAAAAAATATGCTATGCTGAAAACTGGATTAAAATAAAGCTTACATGGCTGCAGTTATGGGCGTCATTGATTAAATGTCTACTTGCTAAGGACTGTGATATTTTGGCCATGCTGGTTCATGGCAATACACACTTACCTTATCACTTACCTGGCACAGCTTAAGTATGTGCATTCATATCAAAACAATTAGTCCGACAGAGAATGGGCCTTTATGTTTGATTCTGGCTGTGCTCTACCGGACTGGGGTATGTGTTTCTGTTAAATCTCAGAAGTTCCACCCTTCCAGGCTTTATCTTCTTTTTGAGAAGGGGTTAGTTTATTGCTAATCGCTTGAAGCGCCCCTATCAGAAAATGCCGATGGGAATGCTCAGGTATTTTTTGTAAACCATAATATGCTAATCCTACTGCACACGATTTTCAAAACTTCACCTGAGCTTGTGTCTAACCTCCCCTCGAGAGGAGATAAATAAACATGCACACGATGACATCACTGATTGAATTTACTTGCTTTGTATAGGAGCAAAATGTGGCACAAGGCAAGGAGGTGTAGAAAACCAGCTCCCCCTAGGAGAGGCATTCTAGTTGATTGCAAAAATACCTGAAAATAGCCTTGTTAGCATAGACCAGTAGAGGTGCTTCAGGCGAGTGGTAATATATCCCCACCACAAAAGAGGAGGTATTGCTTGGAAGAATGCATCGCTTAAAACTAAACCGAACCATACCTCATTCTGATAAAAGAAAGATCCACTCAGATCATGATGGTCAGAATAATACAATTGACATTAGTGTTGGGACGATTAATCGGAATCAGGAATCGAAGAAATCAAACTTTTTTTAGGTATTGGAATCAGAAAAATCAGTGCCTATTTTCCAATGCCAAAATCGATTCTTTTAATCGTTTTTATTTGTTTAAAACTTAATTTTCCATGGCTCATAGTAATGAAATGATAAATATTTATTGATTTTAAACTATCAGTAAAACTAAAATTTATAGATCACACCCACAAGTGTCTGTTTATGGTTACAAAAATATATGTACATATTACATGGGATTTTTACAGTAATCCGACCCCCCCCAAATTGAAACCGCCTCATCACTAATTGACATATATTCGATTACTATGAACCCAGTTGGCAAGTCAGACATTGTGAATGCTGATAAATCAGCCCCACTCGTGTTTATATGTAGGACTTAGTTTGCATACTTTACAACTTAAATGATTCTGAAAGGATATAGTTTCTAAAATATATATACGAGGGGTGTGCAATAAGTAACGCCCCTGACCCACTTCCCATAGAGTACAGCAACGAAACTTAGCACAGTTATTAGTCTTTCTCTACATAGGAACCACCCAGAGTTATGCATTTCTCCCATCGTTTGATGCAGCTCTGGAGACCGTTTTTGTAGAACACCCCAGGTTGGTCCTCCAACCACAACGTGACTTCAGAAATCAAGGCTGCATCATCTGGAAAACGCTTTCCTTTCAAAAACAACTTCATGGCTGGGAAGAGGTGAAAGTCAGAGGGTGCAAGGTCAGGAGAGTAGGGAGAATGGGGAAGGATTTCATAACCACGCGCACGTGCTTCTGATCTGGCGACATGTGAGTTGTAAACCGGAGCATTGTCCTGCAGGAGGAGGGTACCTTTGCTGATCTTGCCCCACCTCCTGATTTTGATAGCTTACCTTAATTTCCTCAAAAGTGAAGTATAATAGGCTCCTGTAATTGTGGTACCCTTTGCCATCACCACCCCATCCTGGTCTTAGAAGACTGTGAGTATGACTTTGCCAGCGGAGGGCTGCACCCTTGGCTTCTTTGGAGGTGGTGAGTCCAAGTGCTTCCACTACATTGACTGGGCTTTGGTCTCTGAATCATAGTGATGGACCCAAGTTTCATCCTGTGTAATCAGTCTTTTGAAAAACTTTGACTCATCTTCTTGGCACATCTCCAAATTCATCCTTGAGCACTCGACGTGTTCTCACTTCTGGAATGGTGTGAGCAACCTGGGAATCCATCTGGCAGAAACCTTATGCATATGCAAATGGTCATAAATGATAGTTTCCACAGACCCTGTACTAATCTTGACATCTTGGGCTATTTGGCGAATAGTAATGCACCGATCTTCCAAAATGGCAGCCTCAACTTGACGGACAGATACCTCATCAATGGCACAAAGAGGGCGACATGTTTGAATTCACGATGCCAGCATTTTACAAGGGCATACGATGGGGCATTATCACCATGTTTCTTTCATTTCATCAAAAGTCTCCTGTGGTGTGCGTCCTTTCAAATACAAAAACCGGATCACTGCTCGACATTCAACAGGCTCCCTTTCACACCTGACTCAGTTCAAACACCTGTAAAACAGAAACCACAATTAGTTCAGAACTGTAATTTGCCACATAACCCGTACAGATATAAATCATTGCACATGCAAAATTTCAGCTAGATCAGACAACTGGAAGTGGGTCAGGGGCATTACTTATTGCACGCCCCTCGTACCAGCTGTTATCTTGGGGATATGTTTAGTGCTGGAAATGGTTGCGAGTTGAGCTCTACCATTAGGGTTAGATCGGCATAGGGTAATGTTGGAAAATGAGGATGTAGATTTGCTAATATAGATTTCAGAACATGTGAACAATAACTTCTGTGTGGAGCAATGAAAGGGAGTATTTTTAAGTGATCTGTTGAGATTTAACAGGAAAGGACATGATCAGAATAATCTGCAGATAAGGGTCCACAGTGTGACATTATGTGGCATAAAAGTGAGAAGGAACATTTTGAATTAAAATATTTTGGATGAAACAATGACAGAATAACTGTTGAGAACCGTACACTGTGATGAGTGTTGATTTGTCTGTCTGCTTATATGTCTATCTATCTGATGGTTAAAATAGCACTGTCTCTATCATACATAAAGAAATGGAAATTGTACTTGTGATTACTTAATATTTCTCTCTCAATAAACTTCCATTTCCAGACTGTGCCTGATCTTAATTTTTCTTACTATAACTCAATGAAGTATACACACAATGATGAAACAACGACATGGTCCTGAGAAAGAATGAATGATAAACATGGAAGGAAGAAACGAAATGAAAACACAACAGTAAGTTCCGTGGACTGTAGTTAACCTAGCAAGCTATCCCTCTCACTATCAGGGGTAGAGTACATAGCAGCTAAGTTCTCATTTTCTTTTTTTCAGCAGTGATCATATGGATATGCAATATCAGATCAGATCAGATCTGGCATGTCAGCTCAGATATCTTGTTAGTGAACTTGGATAAATCAGAGTTTGATGAACGCCTGGTGATCAGTTGGTTATGTTGTTTTTAGAGTTTAGCGTTCAGAGAGGAGAAACTCTTGGATTGGAAAATTCAAAGAATTTGATGTGGAAGACCAGAGAAAAGTTGGACGATTCGCGAAAACAGATGTAAACCATCAACAAGAATCTTAGTGGAATTTGAACAAAATCAATTCTTGAGACTGTCAAGCTTGGAGACTAGAATTGCAAGCTGCCAAAAATGTTAGAGGACATAACCAAGAGAAATAAGATGATAAAGTGGTGGTGGTGGTGGTGGTGGTGATAGCGTCATTATCGAATCTTTCTTCATCAAGTTACCAGCTTTCCAAGAAAAAAAGTAAAGAGAACAGCTTTATTCCTGAGCCTCGGATATTACCGACAATATAGCCTGCATTGTTCCAAACTCAATAAAAAATGCAACACTAGTTCGTAGGATTAATACTCTACAAGGTGATGCAATAAATTTGTCGCCCTAAAGAAAACAACACTACAGCTTTACTTTAAAACTTTTATTGAGAAAATCAATTCAGGTAACTTGATTATGTAGTAGAACTGACATCTATTCAATATAGCCACCTTCATCCTCAATCACTGCCTTGATATGGGTCTGGAACTGAGAGCATGCCTTATCTACAAGCGTCGATGGGAGCTTGATGAATACTTGGCGGATGGCGGCAATCAGGCTGGCTTTGGTGTTGTTTGGTGATGTTCTTGATGAATGATCAAACAAAGTATTCCAGTGGGTTCAGGTCAAGGGAGAAGGGGGCCAGTGAGAGAAGGATACAGTCGTAGCACTCCTTCTGAAGCCAAGCCTGGGTCTCTTTGAACTTGTGGGCTGGCGTTGAGTCCTGCTGCCACATCCAGGGTCTGCCAGTGGCTACCTGATTGCACCAAGGGATTACCACACTCTTCAACACATCCAGGTACATTTTAGTGTTGACTTTCAAGCCGACTGAGGTGGTATGATATGGCCTTCATTTGAAACCACACCAAAGACCATAACTGTGGCCGGAAACTTCATTGAGCTGTGCCTTCAAACGTTGAACCATCGAAATTTGCATTTTGCGTCAAGGTCCTGTTGTTATAATTTGAATCGGTAGAGAGCATGAGATGTACAGCGGCGCATCTCCGATCTCGCTTGTTGAACATTGTGTCACTTTCAGACATGATAGAAGGCTTCTATTGCTGTTGGGATTTGTACACAACTGGCCAACTAGTTGATGGTCTGCAACAAAAAAAGAAAATCGGTTTTTATCAAACGGAAGTGGAATCATGTTCTCTTATTTAGGGCGACGATTTTATCCTTCCACCCTGTAATATTATAATTATGCCATATTGTTTGTAGCCATTCATGTAGTTTTTCAGCATCTTTTTTTTTTAACATAACAAGTTCTTGATGAGCCGTTCCACTTAACAAATTTCCATTACTAACGACTACTATATTGTCCAATTGACTACTGTACACTCTTTAACCCTATCCTCATGTGATCTCTGGACCTTGATAAGTGGTGATGCCTATGTAAAAAAAAAAGCACCACAAAGAAGCTGACAAGATTCTGATTTAGATTCAGTCCAAACAAATCCAATATAATAAACAATAAATGATCAGGTAGAAATACCAAACGCTGTAATAGACTCCAATACTGAAAATAGTGTCTGAAAACTAAGTTCAAATTCCATATTTAATTCAGTATCATAGGAGATAAGATCGGTGTATGTAGCGATTTTTGTATTTGGGTGTGTAAAATAATATTAAAATCAATATTTTTCATAACGATTGATTAAGAAAGTGGAAAATTCCACTAGAAGTTTTAGAATTAGGGCTATGAACATACAGGATATGACGTCAGAGTATGTAGTAGAGAAGTGAGAGAATTCCTGCCTCTGGAAAATTGGGTTACAAAGTTATCGGACATGTTTTTTAATCTTCCACCACCGTATAGGAGTAGAAATAGGGAAATGCAGTTCATCTAGAATTGTAAATTTAAATCAAATCCCAGAGCAAATAATGAAGCTATTTGTTGTTCTTTTTAATTCATTATTCCAGCCACAAAGAGTAAAAGAACACTTCTACAACTGTTACATCACTACCACTGGAAGACTTCACTTTCCACTGAGCAACTATTTATATGCTCCTATTACTTGCATCTCCAAGAGATCTAATTTAGATACAAAATCAGTTTCTAATGTAGGGAGAAATTCGGCTTCTCAAAAAGAAGCACGCGATTAAGATAAAAGCAAAAAATGCTTCTGGACTGAAGCATTTTTCCTTCCCTTGGTCGACAGCAGTAACACTGCTGGTTAGAATTGCAGAAGTAACTTTTCATATGATTGAATTTTGCAAAGGAAATAAATAAATAAATAAACAACAACATTAAGATTTGGTGCATTTTAGGTTAGGAAGCCGATGTCTTCAGACAGCCAGATCTGGTAGCATGAATGAAGAGACATGAGTGTTGAATGACTGCAGTAATGAGTGTTGTTGGTCTAATGATCAAGTCAGGCATAATTGTTGCTTATAGCATTTTCTTTTTACCAATGTTAAGTGTTCAAAAAATGTGAAAGAAAAGTAATCTATAAACCCGCTATAAACTCACTTACAAAGTGTCTAGGTTTGAAGCGGGTAAGACATTACCAACAGAAAGAATGACAAAGTCTATCCATACAAAATAATTACGTTTTATTGACAACTAATAAGAATAAGAACTAAAGTGTTTGCAAAGAATGAAAGTTCAAAGAGTCTAAGAATGTTCTGGTGAAAGG